>NW_027418638.1:0-71596 GCF_009905375.1 Apium graveolens
AAGGGAAAAAGGTATAAATATAAATAGGAGAAAGGAAAGGAAGATGATATGGCATAATAATTACTAATTTTTTTATTGCTGAGTCAATATCATCAAACAGAGAAAGAGAGTGTTGTACGAGATCCGAACTGGGGGTGAGTTCGGGTGGAATAGCGGGTTTGAGCTTATAATCATCCAAACCAATTTAGTGTTTTTACATTTACTTAACTATTATCGTAACCATCATTACAGATATAACTAACCATTATATAACGTTTGTTGGACAATTTTTGTTTAAACCGTTAAGAAAAATATGTGCATATATGTACTAGGTTAAAAATTTAATAGGTTAATAATATAAATTAAACAAGTTCATTATGTAATTTTGGATCTTCTAACTTTAATATTTAACATCCAAGTGTACTTAACATAATATGGATTCAAATACTTACAAATATCAATAATTCATGCAATATATTATATCCTCAATATTATAATTACAATATTTTAATATATATGGTGGTTTGGATATAATGGGCTGTATAAAAGATAAATATAAACTAAACCGTTACTTTTCAGGTTTTGGAAAAATGAAACCACAACCGATCTAAACTTTTATAAAATGATAAAATTTCGGTTTAGGTGGTTTGAAATGATTGGTTTGGACGGTTATGGAAATGTTTGCTTACTCGTAGTCCCCACCAAAATTAAATGAAACCATCGGAAGAAGATTTCAACCAAAATCAATATTTGTACCCCAAAAGTCCAATCAATACGAAGGAAAAAATAGTTATCATGATTAAAACCAAAATCAGTCAAAGAACCGATTTGGATTTTGGAGAAGAAGACGATAAACCAAACAATAATTGAAATATATTTTTAAACCCAACATCTGAAAGCCATCACAATATGATCTCCATCAACCTATCCCATATTGAATCAACCCAATCACAATTTGCTCTTCATCATCAACCTATCCCAGATCGAACGACCATATCTACTGTTACTATGATAAAAAAGAGAGGAGATAAAAGTTAGGTTTTGTTATTATAAATCTTGTAATGGATTATTATAGGATATAGGTTTATATAGCTAACAAAAATATAATAATAAAAAAAAACCTAACAATGAACCTATTTTAACAATGGAACTATATATCAAAAATAAAATTATATATGTTAACACTAATAAATTATATCCTTCCCTCAAAATATTATGTTCTTTTTTTTGTTTAATACCAATTTTAAATTATTAACTTAAATATTAAAATTAAAATTAAAAATAAATTCGTGTTTCGATGATTAAATTTTACGATTCAACGAAGTATGACGCAACTTGTTTCCATTTGTAACATGATTGCTTGCTTTTATAGAAAAAATGACAAAATACCATTTTTTATATTATATGACAATAATATCACTTTTAAAAATTTTGGCCAAAAATGCCACTTTTAAAAATTTTAGAAATAGGTTAACTAATGTTAAGAAAAGTTTTTAAAAAAAATCGAAAAAATGTAAAATGATGATACGTATTTGCGTATCATGACTTCAAATGCTTTGATACGCATTCTGGTAATGCGTGTCTCCTTTAGTGTTTTTTTTTTAATTTTTAATTTTTTATTTTTTTACATGATACATATTCATCAAATGCGTTTTAGGTTATCCATTTCTCAAATGAACCGGGATTTTTGGCCAACAGTTTGAAAAAGTGATATTTTTGTCATACCAAATAAACCAAACCAAACATACCCATTATATCCCGCTTAACGCAGGGTCTGGGGAGGGTAAGATGTACGCAGCCTTCCCCTCATTCCGAAGAATGAAGAGGCTGTTTCCCGAAAGTCCTCCGGCTTGTGTATGCGTGTTAAAAATACGTAAAAAGTGAAAAGAGTAATATAACATATACGCAAGAATAAATACTCACTTCAAACAAACAAAAATTTTGATCACTTAAATTAAAAAGAGTCAAAACAAACCTTAGCCCATGGTATAATTCACACGGGACTTACCTTATCTGTTGCTTGTTGCTTGGTCGCCATCAAGTTACAACCAATCGGGCAAAAAGTATGGAAATCCATTTTGAAATGGGTAATGATGAATAAGTACGTATACGTGTGTGATCAGTAAATACAAAAAGTAACCACTCCAAATAAAGTTGGTTCCTCTACATGAATAAGATGCACTTTTCTATTGTCAAAGTTACTTCCGAATAAACTGTATAAGGGAGAAGATAACCTCTTTTATTCCAAACTTGATTTGGATCCCTATAAGACGTAAAATAAAGAACTCCCGGTGCCCTTGATCTTGTAATAAGTAGTGCATAAAAGTTGAAGATGATGATGACGGTTACGTGAATTGCCCGGTTTTAAATTAGAAGTTACTAAAAAAATCAAAACAAACAAGACACACATACTCCATATAACATAGATTCGAGTGAAAAGGCAGGAAATGAGAAGAATCGGCGTAGTTGGGAGCGGGAGTTGAGCTGGACAAAATAGGGGGTTTGTTTTTGGTTTCTCAGAAAGTTCGGCGGTAGTTGGGAGTGATATTTGGTATCATTAAACATAAGCACCCACCCTATTATTTTGTACTAAAATCAATTAAAAATGTTGTAATTACTTAAAAAAAATATTGACCCATGCTTCTACACTCAAATCATGATCCCCTGAAAGATTTTATTATTTACTAATTTTTGGATTATAATTTTTATAATAAATTAGCTAATCATGACTATAATAAGGTTACGAAATGAATTCAAAAAATTCATAAAAAGTAAGCTGGTACCTTATAAACAACTGTAAAATGAAGTTGAGGGGGACCCATTTTGGAATTATCCCGGATATTTGATACTAATCCCTTGTTGCAATTTGTAAAAAAAAATCCTAATTTTGGAGAACTGCTAAAGAATCCGCATAGTACATGTTTGAATTAGGGGCCTACGCGGTGCAGCTTGGTTTATTTAGAGAGTAAAAACCAAACCAAACCAATCAAACCAAACCAAACCAAACTACAACTAACGATTTTCCAATATCTCCATCCGCGACCAAACCGTTAGTATAAAAAACCTACCAAATCCACCCACGTAATTGCGGTTGCTTTTGCGGTTCAACCGCTCAAATTTAAAAAAACTAACTTCAATAAATATTGCATATGAAAATTATAAGGCTTTACAGAAGAAATTCAATAATCTTAAAAATTCAATAAGCTTAAATAACAAATAAATTCAAGAGTCTAGTGACATATTACAAAAGAAAAACTAACTCTGAAATATAAAAGTTGATGTAAAACTTTATGGACTTCATTTATATTGGGCCAAGTCCAAATTTCAATAATTTAGTAATTTTATTCATATGATATTTCAATTTATATAATACGCGGTTGCAGGTGCAGTTGGATTTTCGCGGTTTTTAAAATAATAAATTGCAACCAAACAGAAAATTAACGGTTATCTAAAATTACATCCACTATCACCCGCATTTTGTGGTTAACTGTACCCTGCGATCGGTTACGGGTGATGTTTGCGGTTGGGCGGATTGAACGTACAATCCTAGTTTGAATCCATATTTGATTTATTAATAATGAACAAAATTCAAATTCATTTTTGAATTCATTTGGGCAAAAATGTATACATTTTAATTCAAATATGAGCAAGTAATTATAAATTTAAAACGGATTTGATCATATGTTATTCACACATACAGTGTAGTATATAATAAGTAACGTACACAATTTGATAAAATTTTGAATTGAGAAAGAATTTAATCTAGTGATATTTGGTCTTGTAGACATTGAGGATGTTGATAGGCTTGCTTGCTTCCTAGACAACATCTTTGCTAATGAGTATTACAACTATAACAGACAAGTTTTCACTTTTGATGACCAGGTTCTAGGCGTGATCCTCGATGCATCCGCTCATTGACAATCCGGAGTAAACCAATAACAATTTATAAATATAGACAAATATTTTTGTGAGGGTCTTTGAATTTTTTTTGGGACAAAGCGAATTTGTCATATACGGAGATTCTGATCATTTATATTATTCTAAATGAAAAATATTAATCGCCGAAAGATCACGGTGCTCCTAATCATGTGTCGTGCTTTCATTGTCCCTAACAATGAAAACACGAGATTCTTTCAACTTACGTCCAGTTTCTAAAAAATTTGGACAAAATTGATTTATATGCATGAGGAACTGCCTTGTTGTCTTCTATATACCATGAAATAAAGATGTGCCAGAGGAAAAAGAAAAAGTGTATTCCTGTGTTGTCTTGGTAAGTTCAATTTTTATTCGTTGATCCTATCATTATATTGGATTTCATTTTTATTTATTTGATGTAATATTTATGTATGACTGTGCTTCTTGTTGATTCAATTCCGAAAATGCTTTAACTCTATTTGTGAGAGCTCCCCGGTCGGTGAGAGAGGGAGCTTTAAAATATGCCAAGTCTGAAGAAAAACTTACAACTACTATGCCAAGTCTGAAGATTACTTGGCTTAATGGTTGTACGTTTTTCTATTTTATTACTCGCACAATTCATATGAGCCAAGGTGCTCCATCTCAACACACGGGTACTCGCTCAAATTGATTGCAAGCATCTTCTACATCATCGAGAGTCGAACTAACAAGAACCCTCCAAATGAAGATATATTTGAATAAAAAATAATAATGAAACCAGAATATAACAATAATATAACTTAACAACCATTGAACTTACCAACACAACCCATAGATTGTCATCAAAGCACTTTTACTTTCCCTTCTCGAGTTCTCGTACATCTGCATGATAGCAAGGAAATTCCTCTCCATATGAATCAACTTCGTCCAGATTCTCCGGGAACCGGACATAAGTTGATGAAATCTCATGCTTATCATTATTTCGGAAAATGAAAGCTCGACATTGGATGGGAAAAACCTCTACCGTTATACGGTTAAACTATTCATTGTCATTAAGAGCATCGCCAATAGGGGTGCTAAAAAGAGTACCAAATGTCACGTGACATGTGTTAAAATGGAAAAAAATACAAATATCCCCACGAGACATGTAACTTCCTATCTAGTTTAAAAAATAATGTATGAATATTTTGACAACTTGAGTTGCAAACCATTTGAGTAAATATTGACAAGAAATGTGTCAAAATTATAACAGAAGAGAATAAAATATAAGTAATTTTAATGATTTGGCTACTTTGGTTGACACCCTCATTGGAGATGCTGTAACACGCTGGCCAAAACCTCTGTGATTGCCAACTTTGTCTTATCTTGAATATGCTCCAAATAGCATCATGACGCATCCTTATCAATGAATTTAGATAATTTACTGGTTAGCCTAAATTCCAGATTTTTTTAAATCATATCAGTCTTGGGTATCCAAGGATATAACTAATTTAAGGTCATTGGAATTAAACCCAATCTACTATGCAACACCATTAACGAAAGCACCATCATGCCCATCAATGCCATCAATAGAAACATTTTTCTGTCTTCTTTTCTTCCATGTATTAGTGTTTAAACTATAAACACCAATGATAACCCAGCTTCTTAAGAGAATCTACAATTACTTTTTAAACATGTGAGTTTTTAAGAGAATATACAATTACTTTTTGAACAAACATGCATACAATAGAAGGTAGATTTTATTGTAGTCGAAATTCGACACGTACTGATTGTTGTGAGCGTCATCATCTTCCTGGTTCTTTTGAAAATTGGGATCACAACCGCTATAAGGATTTATCAGTTTATCAAGGGTTCTGTGAGTTCGCCTTTGCCACTTCTGGTCAATTTATCAGTTTATCGGAAGGACGTCTAGTTTAGGTCTCGTCACTTCGTAGTGTCGGACTATTTTTTTTGGGTGTTGGCCCCAAATGTCCCTATTATGGGAAATTGGTCCTCAATGTCACTCTCGGAAAAATGTCCCTATTCTGCGTTTTTATTATTAATAAAAAATGCAGTTGCGTCTTACGTTTTTTTTTTCAATTTGAAAAACGCAATTTCAAATAATGTTATTAAAAGTAGAAACGTGATTCCAATTTCTGTATCAATGTTACATTAGCATTTTGTAAGTTTTTTTTATTTTTTTATTTATATTACCTAAAAATGAAAATACTCAATAATTTTATGTTTTCAACTTCAAAACTTTATTTTAAGAGGTGTTTTGTTCGTACTTTATATATATAATAATTTAATATTTTTAAAACAAAATTGAGAACCGGTGAACCCTAAAATATTAAAAAGGTTAATAATTAGAGTTCGGTTCCTAAGATTTAGGGCCTTTAGGCATAAACCTTAGAATAAATTAGGGTTTAGGCTAACCCAAACCCTAAACCCTAAATCGGCGTACATTTTATTAATTTATTTTTTAATATTTCTAAAACCCAAAAGGATAACTCTCAGCAGAACCAAGTTCCGTGAAGACTAGAACGTCCATGAGAACGAGCTTGTTGGAGTATAGTACATCCTACAAAGGAGGTTTATCATGAAGGTAGCACACAAAATACTTTCACTCCAGTACTTAGTACTTCGCTGAATGTTTGACTCAAAAAGCAGAGATCGTACAGTTTCAAGCAAATGTCGATGCTTACGCTCCACAACACCATTTTGTTGTGGAGTATGACTACAACTGGTCTGATGGAGAATCCCCTTTATAAGAAACAACTCCCTCATGACACCGAAACACAGCTCGGGAGCATTATCCGATTTTACTTTCTGAACTTTAGTTTTATACTAAGTTTCCACATGATTAAAAAAATCTAACATGACTTGTACATAATCTGTTTTTGATTTCAACATATGAACCCAAGTAAAGCGACTATAATCATCCACAATGGTTAAAAATTGATTACAATGAGACTTGATTTTGTAAGGGCCCCAAACTTCTATATGTATCAACTCGAATGCACACTGGATTTTAATACTACTAAATTAAAGAAGCTCTAGTCTGCTTGGCCAATGGGCATATCTAGAAAAGTTTAACAGAAAGATGTTGAATCCCTGAAAGAGTTGGAATAGTCTTCAGCTTATGGAAAGGTAAGTGCTCCAATCGTAAATGCCATATGCTAATATATTCTTTAATACTCAAGCATGTGCTGCTATCAGGAGCTGCTTCATGAATTCTTGTTGTACAATAAAGTCCTCCCTGTGAACTACCAAGAAGAATTTACTTCTCATCCGCAAAAGGTCCTGTATCATACAGTGTTGACCTCAAATTTAACTGAGCAATTCAAATACCTGCATAATTTCTGAACATAAATTAAATTGTACTGAAAATGAGGAATGTGCAACACATTATGAAGAATCAATTCATGATTAACTTGCACAGAACCAACATGGAGAATTGGAACCTGTCTACCATCTGGTATGACTATATATTCTTCTCCAGCCACAGGTTTGTAAGTAGTAAACATTTTAGGTGAGAACAAATATGATCAGTAGCACAACTATCAATCAACCATCAGTTTAACGCGGTCTTCCACCCTTCCACTACTTGCACTTGGTGGTATCCCGACTTTAAGTCTATCTTGGTGAAGTAACGGGCTCTCTCGAAAGTTCTATTTCAGGAAGGACGACGTACTATAATTCTTTGGTTATTCACTTACTTCGTTATTATACGCCCGAAAGAGCGTTAGATTCGATTACTTTCATTCTCCCTAAGAAAGGTAAATCCCCATCTTTCACATATCTTGCTCATTCGACTTGGCAACATACTTATCAACCAACAAACATAGCTTACCAGCTAACAAAACATGTTCTTGAGAAGCATGTGCACTTTGTGATCCAGAAATTCCACTAAATGTAGTAGAAATAGACTGCTTGTTAAGTAAATCAATGAGCTGTTAATACTGAGTAGAGAAAAAGTTTGACTTGTAGAACTATCAGTTTTTTCATCAGAAGTAGAAAAAGACAATGCTGCCAGTTTTTTGTTCCTATTAGTCTTGAAATTGGCAGGGTAACCATGGATTTTGAAACATCTATCCACAGTGTGACCATTCACTTTACAATGTGTACAAAAATAGTTCCCTCCTTTCTTGGCATTATTATTAGTACCATAAACTTTTCCAGTACCAGAAGAGTAATGTTTTGCTTCTGAAACCCAAAATTGGTAGTGTTGTTGCTACTTCTAAAATTCCTTCTGTTTCCAGCTATGAATGCTAAAGAATCAGGTTGACCAACAGGCTGAGATAACTCCTGATGTCTTTCTTCTGTGAAAAAACTCTAAAGGCATTAAACAAGCTAGGCAGTGGTTGCTGCATCAACACATTACCTCTGATAGTGGCAAACTTATCATTCAGCTTCATCATAAATTGCAAAAGTCTGCGATCTTACTGCATTTGAAAAAATTTCTGTGTCACATTGCAGGTGCACTAGTTACAGGTAGAACATGGTAAAGGACTAATATCACTCATTGAATCCCGTAGAGTTTTAATCTCAGTAAAAAAATCAGACACACTCTTAGATCCTTGATGTAAATCAACCAATTGCTCAATGGAAAAGAGTTGTGTCATTAAGGCATAGCCAAATCTATCCTCTAAATCCAACCAAATTTCGCTAGTTGTCTTAAAAAACAATACACTTCTTAAAATTGTAGCATCTAAATTGCAGAGTAACCAAGAGCACACTAGATCATTACATCTTTCCCAAGCTTTGAAGTCTACAAATGTCACATGTGGTTTAATAACAGTACCATCAACAAATCCTAATTTATTTTTACTGAAAGACATAACATAATCGATCTCGTCCAATTATTGTATCCTGTGCCATTGAACTTTACTGAAACAAGATGAGATGTATTAGCATCCGAAGGATGTATGTAAAATACACTTGAAGAATCATGATTAGGCGATACGAGAGGTCTACTCCAAGGACTAGTACTACTAGAGGCGATTTTTAACTTTTATTATTTAGTATTGATTCAGAAGAAAAAGAAATTGAGAAATCAAGAGAGATTATATCAATACAGATTGATGAAAAAATCAAGAGAGATTAATCGGAAAGAGATCAGATCGAGAAGAGGAATTAGATCGAGAATCACAAGAATAACAGATCGATGAACAAATCGATAAAGTAATAGATCAATGAATAGAATGAAGAATATCAATCAAGTGAGATAAAGCTCGTAAACACAACTAAGCCGATAGAACAGAAATGAATCAATCTCTTAGAAATAAGGAGTCGAAAACACCTGAAATTACACGAGAATCAAGCGAAAATGAAGGATCAATCACCATTGAAGCTCTGATAATATGATAAACGAAGCTATGAACATAGATTGTAACCATCTGTATTACTGGATGAAGAAGACAAAGTTATATAAAATGGTATCTAAAACTATATTACAATCTGTAGAGTGTTGTCCTATTTATACACCATATGCCAGCTTGATCCTAACAGAATGTGCTGATGTGGTACACTAACTAACAGCATATCATAAAACTTAATAGCTAAGTTTTAATAATATGAATGTGAATACAGAATTGGTGGATTGCCAGATGAACTTATTCATAAGATCTACTCATTCTTGGATGCATAACAAGCTGTACAAAGCAGTGTTCTTTCTGATAAAAGCAGCAACTGAATTAGTAGCGGGTAGCGGTCAAGGTGTCCAAGTAGCGGGACCCGAAGGGTGCTGAGGCTGACGTGGTAAACGAGGTGTCCAAAGACGTTGTTGCTGAGGTGAACGAGATGTCCAAGGTCGTTGTTGCTGACGTAACTGTTGTTGCATAGCCAATAGTTGAGGACACGAAGACCTCCAATGACCCTTATCTTTACAATAAGAACATTTTTCTTGAAGAGGCCGAATAAACCTATTTTGAATACCACCGGATGATCGAGGAGGAACGAAAAAAATAAGGAGTATCGAATGACAAGTTTTCGTTAGCACTGTTAGATTTAATATAATCTCCTCCGCTAAAAGTTCTTTAAAAACAGAATCAACTGATGGAAGTGTAGTACGACGCAAAATTGACCCTCGCAAAGGTTCAAAATCAGAATGAAGAGCCATTAAAAGTTGTACCAAACGTTGTTCTTCTCGTCTTGACATAAGCAGCTATTGCAGTCAATACTGCTGGTTCAGTCAATGTAAGCTGATCCCATAAAGAAAACATGGCAGAATAAAATTCTTAAATAGAGATATTTTGTTGTTGAAGTGCACGAGTATCCATCTCTAATTGATACTGTTTAGAAAAATTGGATTGTGTATACAACCTAGATAGATGATCTCATACCTCTTTAGTCGTTTCATACTTTCCTAACTGGGCACCAATAGAATGTGTAACAGAATTATTAATCCATGTAATAATTTTCAAATTCTCAGTCTCCCAAACCTCAATTGCTTTTGCAGAATCATCAATCTTAGTATCTGCTGGTTTAGTCTTAGTATTCTTATCACATAACTCCACAAAGTTTTACCACGTAATTTTTTTCATAACATAACTCCAATATGAATAATTTGTACCATCCAACTAACACTAATTAACTGAAGAGAATCATCTTTACGAAAAGCCATGACAATAAAACAAACAACCTCAAATAAAATAAAGCAATTAACGAACTAATTTTTCCATAACCTAACTTTTGATAACATGATAAAAGTAGAGAGACAAAATAAATAACTAGGGTTTTATTATAATACTTAATAATCAGGATACATGTCTCAGTGTTTATATAATAAACTGTTACAAGCTAAATTACGAAAAAACCTTAATAATAATATAATAAATATATATTCTAACACTTTCGAAATGATGGAAGTTTATTTGGATTACTCTCCTTATCTTGGTTTTGCTTGGTATGGTTCTTTTAAAGATTATTCTCGGTTTTCTATGTATATTCGCCATGTTTTTTCTAACCGAAACCACCAATCTCATCTTTCCGAGTTGGAAATGTATTGACTGTAAAGCAGAGTGTTTCCAAGAAGAAGTTTCATGGATGTGTAATTGAAAAGTGGAGAGTTTGCACACTTGAGTATTGTGTAGATTACAAGTTACATGAATCATGGTTGACCTCGTTGCCTGCTTTAAGAACGCTGAGTCTTGGCTTTTGGGATTTATCAGAAACTTCTTTCTTTTTGCCTAATTTAACAACTCTCCATCTTTATCATTGTAAGTTACCCCGAACGGTTTGGAATCTCCCAGCTTTGTTAACTCTACATCTGGATATTTAATGTACTCCCAAGAATACGAGTGACTTGTTCTCTTCCCTAGTCAATCTCAAAAACCTTACATTAGTTTTGGCCATGAAGTCAGTGCAACAAGATCATATCATATCTTGTCCTCAATTCCTAAACCTCAATATTAGGACTTCCTGTCACGGTCCTCCCTAATATTGTTTGTGGTTTCAGTCCACAATCTATAATTTAAGTTGTGTTGGTATATTTTCAATCACGTTTGGAATTCCTGAGTTGGAGATGTCAATATAAATTTAAATGGTTGGTTTCAGAATGCGGGTGTAGACAAGTAAATTTATTATCAGCCGTTTACACATATGCTTACGGGACTCGGCACTTCCAAGAATCTTTCCTTTACCTAGAGAGCATGAAAGTAACTTTATGTAAAATTTTCATTTGGTAATATCAGCAATGTCTTCATTTGCTTCTCAGGTTAAAGATACTAGTGATAGTTTGATACTTCATTGTGTAAGTTCTGGCCCTTTGGTAAAAAAATTTAAGCATGCCTCTTATCTCTTTAACAAATTTAATTAACCATAGCTATAGTCACAGATCCAACCTCCAATAAACATTCAATCTGATCCCTCTTTACAAACTTCTATTCAATCTCTCTATTTCAGAGCAGGGAGTTCAAAGTTTGAATAGGCCCATGATAATTACAAACTTGTTTTGCTCATCAGCACAAGTACCCGGAAACCTTCAAGCACTTCACCCCCCAAAACAAGACGTTATGTAACATAAATTTGAACAACCTTTGTGCTGAAGCCTTGGTTGGGAACAACTTGATTCCTAATTGTCGATCAATACCAAAAAACTTCAGGGATATCTTTAATGCAACATCCTGTTCATATACTGCTCCTCAACCTTAGTAGATTCGGACGACAAACGTAATAGTTCACTTACCGGTAGACTAGTAGTTAAGTACCTCATTCATCTATAGTAAGAACTTTTTAATGAAATGTACAGGCGAGTTTTCTTTAAATTTCCAGATGTACCTTTAACACATGGATTTCTCAGGAACGGACTTCTTCGAGATCTGAAGCCCGGAGTCTAAATGCTTCTACATTTGTTATGCATGTTGCCATCCTATTGCTTAGCAACTTGTGTCCTGGAATCCTGATTCTTTTCCCATCTATATCAATGGTCTGATTTTTATGTAACCGATCAATTTGTTATTCAGTGACTAGGTAGAACTCTTTACAAGTCTAGATGAATGAAAGTCCATAACACCAACCATTTGCTACTTTGTTTGCTAGAAGACTTTTAATCCTTATATCTCTTAACAGTTGACATCTGAACTTTTTTACACAGGAAACTGGTAAACTGCCAGAGTCAGTTTAAAACTAAATATTGGTTTAACATATAGCACTGTTAATGAGTGACACTCTTCATTAATGGGATAAATGGTCGAGATTGGAGAAGCTGAACTTACCTTTAGCTAAATTTACGGTTTTTCCAGTAAATGTAGACTAAGTTACGTTAGGCCTCTCTAATATCAACTATCTGGGCATGATTTAAAGATCCATGCTCTAACATCTACACAGGTGCAACTCGACCTCAATCTTAACAAGTAGAGCAATTCAAGGCAGCTTTTATTTGCCTTATAGTGTTTCCCACCAGGTGATTTATTGTATTCACCGCCTCCTGGCTCATCGTACCTGTTGTCAAGTTGCTCACGATTATTTGTACCACTATTGTAACATGTGATCCAGCTGACATTTCTCCAGGACCCAGATTTTCTCCAGCATCAGGTGATATTGCGAATCCAGAGGATAAGATTGGGACAACTGAGGGGTCTTCACTACTCATGGCTATGTTGATGGCATGTGGGTCTAGAGGACAGTACACAACAAGGGCACCTGATGAGTGGATGCAGCTTTCTTGAAGTATTAACATGTTGCTCTGGCTGGTACCCGAGGCCTGCCAATCGTAAGATTGCTTTAATTAAACGGGGCAAGTATAAAAAATTATATGTTGTTCAAGACATGTTCTCCTGAGAATTAGGGTTCTCTGTAAGGGGCTCCTTAAAAAATCCTTGCCTTTAAATAAGATAAAGATCGCAAGTATAACTTAAAACAAAAAAGGCTAAAAATCATACCCCGAGAACAGAGATACGATTCCCTGGATGAGATCCACACGCAATATGGCCAATCTCTTTGACAGGATTATGATTAGAAAAAAATGCCACTGATCAAAAAAACAAACAAAAGATTATTTGTAAGAGTGATATGCATAAGAAGCTTTGCACCAGAAAAAGAAACTTTGTATCATAAATCTTACAAGGGGTCGGTTTCTTCCGTCCCTGAAGAAATTGAAAACCTCTACAGAAGCAAATGGGACGGAAATAGTAGTTGCTGCACTCACAACAATGCTGTTAGGATGGCCAGGATCAGAGATCCCAAATCGTTCATCCCAAATCCTGTCCAAATCGTTCATCCCAGAGATCATCACTTGCTGTCCGTTGATGCTAGAACAAAAAGTCTTAACCATCCACTGGGAAAGTTTCATCAAATTTCTTTTGCCATGAGTGGATGTAATTACTGGAAATCAGGTGTTAAATCAATTTCATATACTTGTGTCACAAGGCACCACTAAATAGATATAGAAAAAAAAAAATGCAGAGCATGTAGATGGCTTACCTCCTCCAAAATAGGAAGTATTAATAACATCCATCAAACAAGAAAGCCTTTCACAAGTTCTTCGAAGTGTAGCAAGCTTTCTTGTGGCACCAAATGCTAAACCACTACATACATGTTTCATGTAAAGATTATGAATTGGTCTTATATCTTCAATTTCCATGTGTTCAATCCAAGTAATCTGTCATCATGAAATATGTAAAGATGGTCGAGTAAAAAAACACAAAAAAGAGGAAAAAAACGGTTGCTAAAGACTTAGCAAGACCTTCGAGCAGCCATTGAGCATGTCTTGAATTAAGCAACCAGAAGGTAGAAGACGAACTGGACCTTGAGAGTTAGAAAAAGGTTCTTGGGGAAAGTTATAGGAAACATCAACTATAGCCCATGTATGTTGCTCAATTTGCTCACAAAAACGAAGAAAATAGAATTTGCGGGTTGGTACTAATGGGGACAACACCTGCAACTCTTCATATACCATAAAGAAACATATACCATATATCAAACATATACCATATATCCACTAGTAGTAGACAAAGGATCTCTCGATGTGAGATGTAACGATACCTTACCTTTACGGCTCTACTTAGATCAGGCATAAAATAATTTTATTTTTTCGCTAATTAAAACATGAAACAATTGAATAGTCCAAAACTAAGCACTCACATTATATTTCAAGAAATAAAATATTCAATAGCAAAACTCAACATCTTCCAAAATCGTTTAAACAAAATTGTAGATTCACAACAATTTTTCCATCAAGAAATAATTTGAAAAAATTTAAATTCCGAAATTTTTTTAATGAAACACTAGTATAAATTACGATACCCTTCAAGCCTCTGAATCTGCTGAGCCGTGTGTCGTAGGTGATGAATCTTTCTTCGGCTGCTATCAGAGCCATCTCGGTCGGAGCTACCACCCCTATCTCTGGTATCATCCATAAATATGTATCCATAAAATAAATCAGAGCAAGTAGTAGTTAATATGTACGAAATGGTATGTAAAGCTGGTAAATGTACTTGTCTAAAGAATCTTTGGCAATACTTAAAAGTTATTAAGACCCCATAAAATTTATAAATGAATACTTTTACATAAAAAATCATAAAAAATCTACTATTAAATATGTGAAATTAATTAGAACAATTTAAGACCGAGTTTTTATTGTAATGATCGATTAATTTTCAATTGAGTAAGAACTTAGATTTTTTCTTAATAAAGATACTTTATAGTTAATAAACATGTTTTTGATTAAAATTATAATTTTGTATATATAAACATAAGTACCCACCCTATTATTTTGTACTAAAATCAATTAAACATGTTGTAATTACATGAAAAAAATATTGACCCATGCTTCTATACTCAAACCATGATCCCCTGAAAGATTATATTATTCTACTAATTTTTGGATTATAATTATTATTCTAATAAATTAGATAATCATGACTATACAAAGATTATGAAATGAATTCATAAAAGTTCATAAAAAGTAAATTGTTACCTCATAAACAGCTGTAAAATGAAGTTGAGGGGGACCCATTTTGGAATTATCCACGATATTTGATACTAATCCCCTGTTGGAATTTGTAAAAAAAAATCATAGTTTGGAGAACCGCTTAAGAATCGGCATAGTACGAGTTTGAATTAGGGTGTACGCGGTGCGGCTTGGTTCGGTTAGAGGGTAAAAACCAGACCAAACCACAACTAACAGTTTTTCAATATCTCCATTCGCAACCAAATCGTTGGTATAAAAAAACCAACCAAATCCACCACGTAATTGCGGCTGGTTTTGCGGTTCAACCACTCTAATAAAAAAAACTTACTTTAATAAATATTGCATATGAAAATTATAAGGCTTTATAGAATAATTTAATAATCCTAAAAATTCAATAAGCTTAAATGACAAATAAATTCAAGAGTCCAGTGACATATTATAAAAAAAACTAATCATGAAATATAAAAGTTGGTATAAAACTTTATGAACTTCATTTATATTGGGCCAAGTCCAAATTTCAGTAATTCAGTAATTTTATTTATATGTATATTTTAATTTATAATATGGGGTTGCAGGTTCTGTTGGATTTTCACGATTTTTAAAATAATAAATTCACAAACCAACAACAGATTAATAGTTAGCTAAAATTACATTCACGACCACACCGCTTTAACTGTACTCTACACATTGGTTGCGGCTGCGGGTGATTTTTGTGGTTGATGGGGTTGGGCGGATTGAACCTACAACCCTAGTTTGAATCCATATGTGATTTATTAATAATGAACAAAATTCAAATTCATTTTTGAATTTAATTGGGAAAAATTTGTATATTTTAATTCAAATATGTGCTAGTAATTATAAATTTAAAATAGATTTGATCAAACTATTATTCACACATACAAGGTATTATCTAATAAGTTATACGTAACGTACACAATTCGATATAATCTAGCAATATTTCCTCTTGTAAACATTGAGGATGTTTGATAGGCTTGCTTGCTTCCTAGAAAACATCTTTTCTAAAGAGTATTACAACTATGAGAGACAAGTTTTCACTTTTGGATAAAAAGGTTTAGAGCCGTGATCCTCGATGCGTCCGTTCATTGACAATCCGGAGTGAACCAATAATAATTTATAAATCCATAGACAATATGATTTTGCGAGGGGTCCTTTGAAAAAACATTTTAGGGACAAGACGAATTTGTCATTTACAGAGATTCTAATCATTTCTGTTATTGTGAGTGAAAAAATTTAATCACTGAAAGATCACGGTGCTCCTAATAATGTGTTGTGCTTTCATTGTCCCTAACAATGAAAACACGAGATTCTTTTAACTTACGCCTAGTTTCTAAAAAATTTGGACAAAATTGATTTATATGCAGAGGAACTGCTTGTTGTCCTCTATATACCATGAAAATAAAGATTGCCAGAGGAAAAAAGAAAAAAGTGTATTCATGTGTTGGTCTTGGTAATTTCGTGTGTTTTATTCGTTGATCTTACATTATATTGGGTTTTATTTTTATTTCTTTGTTGTAATATTTGATTGTTGACTGCGCTACTTTTTGATTCAATTCCGAAAATGCTTCAACTCTATTTGAGAGAGCTCCCCGATCGGTGAGAGAGGGAGCTTTATAGCATCGGTGTGATTGTTCGTGAAATAAAAAGAAAAACTTACAACTACTACATCAAGTGTGAAGATTACTTGTGCTTAATGGTTTGTACGTTTTCTATTTTATTTCACGCCACAATTCATATGAGCCAAGGTGCTCCATCTCAACACACTAAGGGTACTCGCTCAAATTGATTGCAAGCATATCGTACATCATCGAGAGCCGAACTTAAGAACCCCGCCAAATGAAGATATATTTGAATAAAAAAATAATAATGACCAGAATATAACATAATATACCTTAACAAATATTGAACTTACCAACACAGCCTATAGATGCTATCAAAGCACTTTTACTTTCCTTTCTCGAGTTCTCGTTAATCTACATGACAGCAAGGCAACTCCCCTCCATATGAATCAACTTTGTACAGATTCTCTAGGAACTGGACATAAGTTGATGAAATATCGTGCTTATCATTATTTGGGGCAATGAAAGCACGAAACTGGAAGAGAAAAACCGCTACCGTTTTATCGTTAAACTATTCATTTTCATTAAGAGTATCGCCAATGGGGGTGCCCAAAATAGTGCCAAAATGTCACCTGAGTGTGCTAATGGAAAAAAATACAAATATCTCAATGAGAGATATACTTCCTATCTAGTTTAAAAATATAATGTATGAATATTGTGGCAACTTGCGTTGCAAACCATTGGAGTAAATACTAATAAAAAATGTGCCAAAATTACAATAAAAGAAGAGAAAATAAAATATTAGTAGTTTTAATGATTTGGCTACTTTGGTCGACACACTCATTGGAGATGCTCTAACAGCGCTGACCAAAACCTCTGTGATTGCCAACTTTGTCTTATCCTAAAAATGCTCCAAAGAGCCGGGTGAAGGCATCCTTATCAATGAATTTAGAAAATATTACTGGTTAGCCTGATTCCAGAGTTTTTGAATCATAACAGTCTTGGGTATCCAAGCATATAACAAATTTATGGTCATTCCAATTAAACCCAATTCACTATGCAGCAACATTAACGAAAGCAACCTCATGCCCATCAATGCCATCAATAGAAACATTTTTCTGCCTTCTTTTCTTCCATATATTAGTGTTTAAACTAAAAACACCAATGATAATCGAGCATTTCAAGAGAATATACATTTACTTTTTAAACATGTGAGTTTTTAAGATAATATAAAATTACTTTTTGAACAAACATGAATACAATAGAAGATGGTTTTTACCTGTAGTCAAAATTTGACACGTATTGATTGTTGTGACGTCGTCATCTTCCTGGTACTTTTGGAAATTGGGATCACAACCGCTGTAAGGATTTATCAGAACCGTATTAAGGTTCCGTCAGTTCGCCTTTGCCACTTCTCGTTAATTTAAAACTTTAAGTTACCAAGTTTAGGTATCGGAAGGACATCTAGTTTAGGTCTCGTCTCTTCTTAGTCTCGGCCTAGCTCCATCTTTTGCTCTTCTAGTTGAAGAGAGATGTGTTAAACATAAATCAAACTTAAATGTATACTCATGCTCGTCAATATCAATGCTTTAAATGATTTTTTGTGCAATAAAATATCAGTATAATCGGATGAGTGGTTAAATATTAATAGTGGTGTACATTGAAAAGCCTATTTTTGTCAAGATTGATTATAAAGTTGTTCACAAAATGAGAATACACAAAGTCAATAATATTCAGTTGTCATCCATTACTTCTTTAGGTAGAAAAGATAATTAAAAGTTAGTTGTGTACTATAATTTTGTATACTTGTATGAATATCGTAAATTGTTCAATTTAAAAAATTTTAGCCCCTTTTAAATTTTGTTTGACATCGTTATTGACAGAGGGAGTACACATTTAAGCAAGAGTAATTATGTTAAAATAATTAAAGAATACCATTATAAAAATTAACAACGAAAAAACATATACAAGTGTAAATCATATTATAAGTTAGTAAGAGAAACATGAACCATCATATAGTAAAACCTCTATTTAGTAATATCCTTGGAACCGAGAAAAAATATTATTATAGAAATGTTATTCTTAAGTAGAGGTTAACATATATTTTTTTGAAAAAATTAATCAAAACATATATTAATCTTAATTGCGTGAATTTAAAATATATCATAAGTATTTAGAATGAATTAACATAACTTGGAACCTTAAAAAATATTTTTTTTGAATGGAATTATTCTTCTTGGTCGTCAATGTATTAACCACATACAATTGTAAATTATTTTGAACTATGAATTATTATGTATACGCAAGCTAAATGATGAATTGTTGACCGAACTATTAAGTCATTATCATAAACAAATTTAGAAAAGTATTTTATGTTGTCGTGTATGTAACAAGATTATATTTATCGGATATATATAGATATAATTTTTTTAATTTTAAGTATTTTTATTCTTATGTAGAGGAAAAGTAATAAAGCATGGACTTTAAAAAATGTAAAATATTATAATATGGAGTTTATTCTTAATTATAAGTAGCACAAGTTTGGACCGTGATATTTTATTACAATACATAGGTTATTACTAAATAAAGTATTACTATACAGAGGTTCTACTCTATGTATTATAATAAATTGTTTTGTTTTCGAGAAGTAGTGAGCTTGGCATGTTAGAGGAGTTGTATATTATAAAGATTTTTTTGAAAAATGAAGCAATTTTTAAAATATATTTCAAAAATACTATCATTTTTAAACTTATTTTTAAAAATATAATTTGTATCTTCTGCAAACTGTTATACAACTTTTTTTTTTCAAATTTGATTTTAAGATTGATTCGGTTGAAAACTTTTCAAAATTTGAAATTAAGTTGCATAACAGGTTGCAAACCGTATATTTGATAATAAAACTTAAAAATTGTATTTTTAAAAATAATTTTGAAAATGATAGTATTTTGAAAATAGGTTTGAAAATATATGTATTTTAGGTAAATTTCCCATGTTTTTTTGTACTCTAATTATTTACGAATAACTGTGAATCTGGTCATTAACCTTATTTGACTTTAATTTAATAGAATAATAAATCAGAATTTTAATTTTAGTAGAGTAAATGAGGGTAATTTAGTAAATTAATGAATGGAGAGTGAATAAAGGTAATTAAATAATTAACAAAGTACCGTAACCCAACTAAATTTTTATTATTTCATATATTATAGTATAGGATAGATAAATTTCATTTCATACTTCAAAAACTAGATTTTTCGTGATATTCTATCTTCATTTGCCTATCTTTGATTACCTAGTTGACGAAGTATAGAGAGAAAGAAAGAAAAGTTATGTTTTATTAAGATGCAACTTATTCTCAGTTATGATAGAATGAGACTTAGATTGTCAACAAAAAAATAATAATATTGCTAACAACAAAATAATAATAAATGAAAATATCATTAAAAGGAAACTATTATAATAATGGGACTATATAATAATAATGATAATAATATTATATGTTAAAATAATAATAATAAAAATAATAATAATAAAAAAAATAATATATGTTATAATAATAATAATAATATATGTTAAAATTCTCCCTCAAACTCACTATGATGAATCGAGGGTTTGTCAAACAAAAAGTAGAGTCACTGTAATCGAACAGATTCAAAACTACAATACCAAATGAAGTAAAACAATTTTAGGTCAACGTGCCTAAAACACCAAATAAACTCAAACAACCCCGCCAACGGCTTCAAAATAAAATAAAAAGTGAAAAAGGTATAAATATAAATAGGAGAAAGGAAAAGGAAGATGATATGGCAATAAATAATTACTAATTTTTTTATTGCTGAGTCAATATCATCAAACAGAGAAAGAGAGTGTGTGTACGAGAGTCCGAACTGGGGGTGAGTGTCGGGTGGAATAGGCGGGTTTGGAGCTTATAATCATCCAAACCAAATTTAGTGTTTTTACATTTACTTAACTATTATCGTAACCATAATCATTACAGATATAACTAAATTTAGTGTTTTAAATTTAGTGTTGGACAATTTTTGTTTAAACCGTTAAGAAAAATATGTGCATATATGTACTAGGTTAAAAATTTAATAGGTTAATAAAATATAAATTAAACAAGTTCATTATGTAATAATTTGGATCTTCTAACTTTAATATTTAACATCCAAGTGTACTTAACATAATATGGATTCAAATACTTACAAATATCAATAATTCATGCAATATATGTATCCTCAAAATATATAATTACAATATTTTAATATATATGGGTGGTTTGGATATAATGGGCTGTATAAAAGATAAATATAAACTAAACCGTTACTTTTCAGTTTTGGAAAAATGAAACCACAACCGATCTAAACTTTTATAAAATGATAAAATTTCGGTTTAGGTGGTTTGAAATGATTGGTTTGGACGGTTATGGAAATGTTTGCTTACTCGTAGTCCCCACCAAAATTAAATGAAACCATCGGAAGAAGATTTCAACCAAAATCAATATTTGTACCCCAAAAGTCCAATCAATACGAAGGAAAAAAATAGTTATCATGATTAAAACCCAAAATCAGTCAAAGAACCGATTTGGATTTTGGAGAAGAAGACGATAAACCAAACAATAATTGAAATATATATTTTAAACCCAACATCTGAAAGCCATCATAATATGATCTCCATCAACCTATCCCATATTGAATCAACCCAACATCACAATTTGCTCTTCATCATCAACCTATCCCAGATCGAACGACCATATCTACTGTTACTATGATAAAAAAGAGAGAGGAGATAAAAGTTAGGTTTTGTTATTATAAATCTTGTAATGGATTATTATAGGATATAGGTTTATATAGCTAACAAAAATATAATAATAAATAAAAAAAACCTAACAATGAACCTATTTTAACAATGGAACTATATATCAAAAATAAAATTATATATATTAACACTAATAAATTATATCCTTCCCTCAAAATATTATGTTCTTTATTTTGGTTTAATACCAATTTTAAATTATTAACTTAAATATTAAAATTAAAATTAAAAATAAATTCGTGTTTCGATGATTAAATTTTACGATTTAACGAAGTATGACGCAACTTGTTTCCATTTGTAACATGATTGCTTGCTTTTATAGAAAAAATGACAAAATACCATTTTTTTATATTATATGACAATAATATCACTTTTAAAAATTTTGGCCAAAAATGCCACTTTTAAAAATTTTAGAAATAGGTTAACTAATGTTAAGAAAAGTTTTTAAAAAAAATCGAAAAAATGTAAAATGATGATACGTATTTGCGTATCATGACTTCAAATGCTTTGATACGCATTCTAGTAATGCGTGTCTCCTTTAGTGTTTTTTTTAATTTTTAATTTTTTATTTTTTTACATGATACATATTCATCAAATGCGTTTTAGGTTATCCATTTCTCAAATGAACCGGGATTTTTGGCCAACAGTTTGAAAAAGTGATATTTTTGTCATACCAAATAAACCAAACCAAACATACCCATTATATCCCGCTTAACGCAGGGTCCGGGGAGGGTAAGATGTACGCAGCCTTCCCCTCATTCCGAAGAATGAAGAGGCTGTTTCCCGAAAGTCCTCCGGCTTGTGTATGCGTGTTAAAAATACGTAAAAAGTGAAAAGAGTAATATAACATATACGCAAGAATAAATACTCACTTCAAACAAACAAAAATTTTGATCACTTAAATTAAAAAGAGTCAAAACAAACCTTAGCCCATAGTATAATTCACACGGGACTTACCTTATCTGTTGCTTGTTGCTTGGTCGCCATCAAGTTACAACCAATCGGGCAAAAAGTATGGAAATCCATTTTAAAATGGGTAATGATGAATAAGTACGTATACGTGTGTGATCAGTAAATACAAAAAGTAACCACTCCAAATAAAGTTGGTTCCTCTACATGAATAAGATGCACTTTTCTATTGTCAAAGTTACTTCCGAATAAACTGTATAAGGGAGAAGATAACCTCTTTTATTCCAAACTTGATTTGGATCCCTATAAGACGTAAAATAAAGAACTCCCGGTGCCCTTGATCTTGTAATAAGTAGTGCATAAAAGTTGAAGATGATGATGACGGTTACGTGAATTGCCCGGTTTTAAATTAGAAGTTACTAAAAAATCAAAACAAACAAGACACACACATACTCCATATAACATAGATTCGAGTGAAAAGGCAGGAAATGAGAAGAATCGGCGGTAGTTGGGAGCGGGAGTTGAGCTGGACAAAATAGGGGGTTTGTTTTTGGTTTCTCAGAAAGTTCGGCGGTAGTTGGGAGTGATATTTGGTATCATTAAACATAAGCACCCACCCTATTATTTGGTACTAAAATCAATTAAAAATGTTGTAATTACTTAAAAAAAATATTGACCCATGCTTCTACACTCAAATCATGATCCCCTCAAAGATTTTATTATTTTACTAATTTTTGGATTATAATTTTTATTATAATAAATTAGCTAATCATGACTATAATAAGGTTACGAAATGAATTCAAAAAATTCATAAAAAGTAAGCTGGTACCTTATAAACAACTGTAAAATGAAGTTGAGGGGGACCCATTTTGGAATTATCCCGGATATTTGATACTAATCCCTTGTTGCAATTTGTAAAAAAAAATCCTAATTTTGGAGAACTGCTAAAGAATCCGCATAGTACATGTTTGAATTAGGGGCCTACGCGGTGCAGCTTGGTTTATTTAGAGAGTAAAAACCAAACCAAACCAAATCAAACCAAACCAAACCAAACTACAACTAACGATTTTCCAATATCTCCATCCGCGACCAAACCGTTAGTATAAAAAACCTACCAAATCCACCCACGTAATTGCGGTTGCTTTTGCGGTTCAACCGCTCAAATTTATAAAAAAACTAACTTCAATAAATATTGCATATGAAAATTATAAGGCTTTACAGAAGAAATTCAATAATCTTAAAAATTCAATAAGCTTAAATAACAAATAAATTCAAGAGTCTAGTGACATATTACAAAAGAAAAACTAACTCTGAAATATAAAAGTTGATGTAAAACTTTATGGACTTCATTTATATTGGGCCAAGTCCAAATTTCAATAATTTAGTAATTTTATTCATATGAATATTTCAATTTATATAATACGCGGTTGCAGGTGCAGTTGGATTTTCGCGATTTTTAAAATAATAAATTGGCAACCAAACAGAAAATTAACGGTTATCTAAAATTACATCCACTATCACCCGCATTTTGTGGTTAACTGTACCCTGCTGATCGGTTACGGGTGATGTTTGCGGTTGGGCGGATTGAACGTACAATCCTAGTTTGAATCCATATTTGATTTATTAATAATGAACAAAATTCAAATTCATTTTTGAATTCATTTGGGCAAAAATGTATACATTTTAATTCAAAATATGAGCAAGTAATTATAAATTTAAAACGGATTTGATCATACTGTTATTCACACATACAGTGTAGTATATAATAAGTAACATACACAATTTGATAAAATTTTGAATTGAGAAAGAATTTAATCTAGTGATATTTGGTCTTGTAGACATTGAGGATGTTGATAGGCTTGCTTGCTTCCTAGACAACATCTTTGCTAATGAGTATTACAACTATAACAGACAAGTTTTCACTTTTGATGACCAGGTTCTAGGCGTGATCCTCGATGCATCCGCTCATTGACAATCCGGAGTAAACCAATAACAATTTATAAATACATAGACAAATATGATTTTGTGAGGGTCTTTGAATTTTTTTTGGGACAAAGCGAATTTGTCATATACGGAGATTCTGATCATTTATATTATTCTAAATGAAAAATATTAATCGCCGAAAGATCACGGTGCTCCTAATCATGTGTCGTGCTTTCATTGTCCCTAACAATGAAAACACGAGATTCTTTCAACTTACGTCCAGTTTCTAAAAAATTTGGACAAAATTGATTTATATGCATGAGGAACTGCCTTGTTGTCTTCTATATACCATGAAATAAAGATGTTCCAGAGGAAAAAGAAAAAGTGTATTCCTGTGTTGTCTTGGTAAGTTCAATTTTTATTCGTTGATCCTATCATTATATTGGATTTTCATTTTTATTTATTTGATGTAATATTCGTATGTATGACTGTGCTTCTTGTTGATTCAATTCCGAAAATGCTTTAACTCTATTTGTGAGAGCTCCCCGGTCGGTGAGAGAGGGAGCGTTAAAATATGCCAAGTCTGAAGAAAAACTTACAACTACTATGCCAAGTCTGAAGATTACTTGGCTTAATGGTTGTACGTTTTTCTATTTTATTACTCGCACAATTCATATGAGCCAAGGTGCTCCATCTCAAACACACGGGTACTCACTCAAATTGATTGCAAGCATCTTCTACATCATCGAGAGTCGAACTAACAAGAACCCTCCAAATGAAGATATATTTGAATAAAAAAATAATAATGAAACCAGAATATAACAATAATATAACTTAACAACCATTGAACTTACCAACACAACCCATAGATTGTCATCAAAGCACTTTTACTTTCCCTTCTCGAGTTCTCGTACATCTGCATGATAGCAAGGAAATTCCTCTCCATATGAATCAACTTCGTCCAGATTCTCCGGGAACCGGACATAAGTTGATGAAATCTCATGCTTATCATTATTTCGGAAAATGAAAGCTCGACATTGGATGGGAAAAACCTCTACCGTTATACGGTTAAACTATTCATTGTGATTAAGAGCATCGCCAATAGGGGTGCTAAAAAGAGTACCAAAATGTCACGTGACATGTGTTAAAATGGAAAAAAATACAAATATCCCCACGAGACATGTAACTTCCTATCTAGTTTAAAAAACATAATGTATGAATATTTTGACAACTTGAGTTGCAAACCATTTGAGTAAATATTGACAAGAAATGTGTCAAAATTATAACAGAAGAGTATAAAATATAAGTAATTTTAATGATTTGGCTACTTTGGTTGACACCCTCATTGGAGATGCTGTAACAGCGCTGGCCAAAACCTCTGTGATTGCCAACTTTGTCTTATCTTGAATATGCTCCAAATAGCATCATGACGGCATCCTTATCAATAAATTTAGATAATTTACTGGTTAGCCTAAATTCCAGATTTTTTTAAATCATATCAGTCTTGGGTATCCAAGGATATAACTAATTTAAGGTCATTGGAATTAAACCCAATCTACTATGCAACACCATTAACGAAAGCACCATCATGCCCATCAATGCCATCAATAGAAACATTTTTCTGTCTTCTTTTCTTCCATGTATTAGTGTTTAAACTATAAACACCAATGATAACCCAGCTTCTTAAGAGAATCTACAATTACTTTTTAAACATGTGAGTTTTTAAGAGAATATACAATTACTTTTTGAACAAACATGCATACAATAGAAGGTAGATTTTAATTGTAGTCGAAATTCGACACGTACTGATTGTTGTGAGCGTCATCATCTTCCTGGTTCTTTTGAAAATTGGGATCACAACCGCTATAAGGATTTATCAGTTTATCAAGGGTTCTGTGAGTTCGCCTTTGCCACTTCTGGTCAATTTATCAGTTTATCGGAAGGACGTCTAGTTTAGGTCTCGTCACTTCGTAGTGTCGGACTATTTTTTTTTGGGTGTTGGCCCCAAATGTCCCTATTATGGGAAATTGGTTCTCAATGTCACTCTCGGAAAAATGTCCCTATTCTGCGTTTTTATTATTAATAAAAAATGCAGTTGCGTCTTACGTTTTTTTTTTCAATTTGAAAAACGCAATTTCAAATAATGTTATTAAAAGTAGAAACGTGATTCCAATTTCTGTATCAATGTTACATTAGCATTTTGTAAGTTTTTTTTTATTTTATTTATTTATATTACCTAAAAATGAAAATACTCAATAATTTTATGTTTTCAACTTCAAAACTTTATTTTAAGAGGTGTTTTGTTCGTACTGTATACATATATATAAATAATTTAATATTTTTAAAACCAAAATTGAGAACCGGTGAACCCTAAAATATTAAAAAGGTTAATAATTAGAGTTCGGTTCCTAAGATTTAGGGCCTTTAGGACATAAACCTTAGAATAAATTAGGGTTTAGGCTAACCCAAACCCTAAACCCTAAATCGGCGTACATTTTATTAATTTATTTTTTAATATTTCTAAAACCCAAAAGGATAACTCTCAGCAGAACCAAGTTCCGTGAAGACTAGAACGTCCATGAGAACGAGCTTGTTGGAGTATAGTACATCCTACAAAGGAGGTTTATCATGAAGGTAGCACACAAAATACTTTCACTCCAGTACTTAGTACTTCGCTCGAGTGTTTGACTCAAAAAGCAGAGATCGTACAGTTTCAAGCAAATGTCGATGCTTACGCTCCACAACACCATTTTGTTGTGGAGTATGACTACAACTGGTCTGATGGAGAATCCCCTTTATAAGAAACAACTCCCTCATGACACCGAAACACAGCTCGGGAGCATTATCCGATTTTACTTTCTGAACTTTAGTTTTATACTAAGTTTCCACATGATTAAAAAAATCTAACATGACTTGTACATAATCTGTTTTTGATTTCAACATATGAACCCAAGTAAAGCGACTATAATCATCCACAATGGTTAAAAATTGATTACAATGAGACTTGATTTTGTAAGGGCCCCAAACTTCTATATGTATCAACTCGAATGCACACTGGATTTTAATACTACTAAATTAAACAGAAGCTCTAGTCTGCTTGGCCAATGGGCATATCTAGAAAATGAGTTTAACAGAAAGATGTTGAATCCCTGAAAGAGTTGGAATAGTCTTCAGCTTATGGAAAGGTAAGTGCTCCAATCGTAAATGCCATATGCTAATATATTCTTTAATACTCAAGCATGTGCTGCTATCAGGAGCTGCTTCATGAATTCTTGTTGTACAATAAAGTCCTCCCTGTGAACTACCAAGAAGAATTTACTTCTCATCCAGCAAAAGGTCCTGTATCATACAGTGTTGACCTCAAATTTAACTGAGCAATTCAAATACCTGCATAATTTCTGAACATAAATTAAATTGTACTGAAAATGAGGAATGTGCAACACATTATGAAGAATCAATTCATGATTAACTTGCACAGAACCAACATGGAGAATTGGAACCTGTCTACCATCTGGTATGACTATATATTCTTCTCCAGCCACAGGTTTGTAAGTAGTAAACATATTTAGGTGAGAACAAATATGATCAGTAGCACAACTATCAATCAACCAATCAGTTTAACGCGGTCTTCCACCGCCTTCCACTACTTGCACTTGGTGGTATCCCGACTTTAAGTCTATCTTGGTGAAGTAACGGGCTCTCTCGAAAGTTCTATTTCAAGGAAGGACGACGTACTATAATTCTTTGGTTATTCACTTACTTCGTTATTATACGCCCGAAAGAGCATTAGATTCGATTACTTTCATTCTCCCTAAGAAAGGTAAATCCCCATCTTTCACATATCTTGCTCATTCGACTTGGCAACATACTTATCAACCAACAAACATAGCTTACCAGCTAACAAAACATGTTCTTGAGAAGCATGTGCACTTTGTGATCCAGAAATTCCACTAAATGTAGTAGAAATAGACTGCTTGTTAAGTAAATCAATGAGCTGTTAATACTGAGTAGAAGAAAAAGTTTGACTTGTAGAACTATCAGTTTTTTCATCAGAAGTAGAAAAAGACAATGCTGCCAGTTTTTTGTTCCTATTAGTCTTGAAATTGGCAGGCTAACCATGGATTTTGAAACATCTATCCACAGTGTGACCATTCACTTTACAATGTGTACAAAAATAGTTCCCTCCTTTCTTGGCATTATTATTAGTACCATAAACTTTTCCAGTACCAGAAGGAGTAATGTTTTGCTTCTGAAACCCAAAATTGGTAGTGTTGTTGCTACTTCTAAAATTCCTTCTGTTTCCAGCTATGAATGCTAAAGAATCAGGTTGACCAACAGGCTGAGATAACTCCTGATGTCTTTCTTCCTGTGAAAAAACTCTAAAGGCATTAAACAAGCTAGGCAGTGGTTGCTGCATCAACACATTACCTCTGATAGTGGCAAACTTATCATTCAGCTTTATCATAAATTGCAAAAGTCTGCGATCTTACTGCATTTGAAAAAATTTATGTGTCACATTGCAGGTGCACTAGTTACAGGTAGAACATGGTAAAGGACTAATATCACTCATTGAATCCCGTAGAGTTTTAATCTCAGTAAAAAAATCAGACACACTCTTAGATCCTTGATGTAAATCAACCAATTATTGCTCAATGGAAAAGAGTTGTGTCATTAAGGCATAGCCAAATCTATCCTCTAAATCCAACCAAATTTCGCTAGTTGTCTTAAAAAACAATACACTTCTTAAAATTGTAGCATCTAAATTGCAGAGTAACCAAGAGCACACTAGATCATTACATCTTTCCCAAGCTTTGAAGTCTACAAATGTCACATGTGGTTTAATAACAGTACCATCAACAAATCCTAATTTATATTTTACTGAAAGACATAACATAATCGATCTCGTCCAATTATTGTATCATGTGCCATTGAACTTTACTGAAACAAGATGAGATGTATTAGCATCCGAAGGATGTATGTAAAATACACTTGAAGAATCATGATTAGGCGATAAGAGAGGTCTACTCCAAGGACTAGTACTACTAGAGGCGATTTTTAACTTTTATTATTTAGTATTGATTCAGAAGAAAAAGAAATTGAGAAATCAAGAGAGATTATATCAATACAGATTGATGAAAAAATCAAGAGAGATTAATCGGAAAGAGATCAGATCGAGAAAGAGGAATTAGATCGAGAATCACAAGAATAACAGATCGATGAACAAATCGATAAAGTAATAGATCAATGAATAGAATGAAGAAGATATCAATCATAAGTGAGATAAAGCTCGTAAACACAACTAAGCCGATAGAACAGAAATGAATCAATCTCTTAGAAATAAGGAGTCGAAAACACCTGAAATTACACGAGAATCAAGCGAAAATGAAGGATCAATCACCATTGAAGCTCTGATAATATGATAAACGAAGCTATGAACATAGATTGTAACCATCTGTATTACTGGATGAAGAAGACAAAGTTATATAAAATATGTATCTAAAACTATATTACAATCTGTAGAGTGTTGTCCTATTTATACACCATATGCCAGCTTGATCCTAACAGAATGTGCTGATGTGGTACACTAACTAACAGCATATCATAAAACTTAATAGCTAAGTTTTAATAATATGAATGTGAATACAGAATTGGTGGATTGCTAGATGAACTTATTCATAAGATCTACTCATTCTTGGATGCATAACAAACTGTACAAAGCAGTGTTCTTTCTGATAAAAGCAGCAACTGAATTAGTAGCGGGTAGCGGTCAAGGTGTCCAAGTAGCGGGACCCGAAGGGTGCTGAGGCTGACGTGGTAAACGAGGTGTCCAAAGACGTTGTTGCTGAGGTGAACGAGATGTCCAAGGTCGTTGTTGCTGACGTAACTGTTGTTGCATAGCCAATAGTTGAGGACACGAAGACCTCCAATGACCCTTATCTTTACAATAAGAACATTTTTCTTGAAGAGGCCGAATAAACCTATTTTGAATACCACCGGATGATCGAGGAGGAACGAAAAAAATATAAGGAGTATCGAATGACAAGTTTTCGTTAGCACTGTTAGATTTAATATAAATCTCCTCCGCTAAAAGTTCTTTAAAAACAGAATCAACTGATGGAAGTGTAGTCAGACGCAAAATTGACCCTCGCAAAGGTTCAAAATCAGAATGAAGAGCCATTAAAAGTTGTACCAAACGTTGTTCTTCTCGTGTCTTGACATAAGCAGCTATTGCAGTCAATACTGCTGGTTCAGTCAATGTAAGCTGATCCCATAAAGAAAACATGGCAGAATAAAATTCTTAAATAGAGATATTTTGTTGTTGAAGTGCACGAGTATCCATCTCTAATTGATACTGTTTAGAAAAATTGGATTGTGTATACAACCTAGATAGATGATCTCATACCTCTTTAGTCGTTTCATACTTTCCTAACTGGGCACCAATAGAATGTGTAACAGAATTATTAATCCATGTAATAATTTTCAAATTCTCAGTCTCCCAAACCTCAATTGCTTTTGCAGAATCATCAATCTTAGTATCTGCTGGTTTAGTCTTAGTATTCTTATCATTAACATAACTCCACAAAGTTTTACCACGTAATTTTTTTCATAACATAACTCCAATATGAATAATTTGTACCATCCAACTAAACACTAATTAACTGAAGAGAATCATCTTTACGAAAAGCCATGACAATAAAACAAACAACCTCAAATAAAATAAAGCAATTAACGAACTAATTTTTCCATAACCTAACTTTTGATAACATGATAAAAGTAGAGAGACAAAATAAATAACTAGGGTTTTATTATAATACTTAATAATCAGGATACATGTCTCAGTGTTTATATAATAAACTGTTACAAGCTAAATTACGAAAAAACCTTAATAATATATAATAAATATATATTCTAACACTTTCGAAATGATGGAAGTTTATTTGGATTACTCTCCCTTATCTTGGTTTTGCTTGGTATGGTTCTTTTAAAGATTATTCTCGGTTTTCTATGTATATTCGCCATGTTTTTTCTAACCGAAACCACCAATCTCATCTTTCCGAGTTGGAAATGTATTGACTGTAAAGCAGAGTGTTTCCAAGAAGAAGTTTCATGGATGTGTAATTGAAAAGTGGAGAGTTTGCACACTTGAGTATTGTGTAGATTACAAGTTACATGAATCATGGTTGACCTCGTTGCCTGCTTTAAGAACGCTGAGTCTTGGCTTTTGGGATTTATCAGAAACTTCTTTCTTTTTGCCTAATTTAACAACTCTCCATCTTTATCATTGTAAGTTACCCCGAACGGTTTGGAATCTCCCAGCTTTGTTAACTCTACATCTGGATATTTAATGTACTCCCAAGAATACGAGTGACTTGTTCTCTTCCCTAGTCAATCTCAAAAACCTTACATTAGTTTTGGCCATGAAGTCAGTGCAACAAGATCATATCATATCTTGTCCTCAATTCCTAAACCTCAATATTAGGACTTCCTGTCACGGTCCTCCCTAATATTGTTTGTGGTTTCAGTTCCACAATTCTGTAATTTAAGTTGTGTTGGTATATTTTCAATCACGTTTGGAATTCCTGAGTTGGAGAATGTCAATATAAATTTAAATGGTTGGTTTCAGAATGCGGGGTGTAGACAAGTAAATTTATTATCAGCCGTTTACACATATGCTTACGGGACTCGGCACTTCCAAGAATCTTTCCTTTGACCTAGAGAGCATGAAAGTAACTTTATGTAAAATTTTCATTTGGTAATATCAGCAATGTCTTCATTTGCTTCTCAGGTTAAAGATACTAGTGATAGTTTGATACTTCATTGTGTAAGTTCTGGCCCTTTGGTAAAAAAATTTAAGCATGCCTCTTATCTCTTTAACAAATTTAATTAACCATAGCTATAGTCACAGATCCAACCTCCAATAAACATTCAATCTGATCCCTCTTTACAAACTTCTATTCAATCTCTCTATTTCAGAGCAGGGAGTTCAAAGTTTGAATAGGCCCATGATAATTACAAACTTGTTTTGCTCATCAGCACAAGTACCCGGAAACCTTCAAGCACTTCACCCCCCAAAACAAGACGTTATGTAACATAAATTTGAACAACCTTTGTGCTGAAGCCTTGGTTGGGAACAACTTGATTCCTAATTGTCGATCAATACCAAAAAACTTCAGGGATATCTTTAATGCAACATCCTGTTCATATACTGCTCCTCAACCTTAGTAGATTCGGACGACAAACGTAATAGTTCACTTACCGGTAGACTAGTAGTTAAGTACCTCATTCATCTATAGTAAGAACTTTTTAATGAAATGTACAGGCGAGTTTTCTTTAAATTTCCAGATGTACCTTTAACACATGGATTTCTCAGGAACGGACTTCTTCGAGATCTGAAGCCCGGAGTCTAAATGCTTCTACATTTGTTATGCATGTTGCCATCCTATTGCTTAGCAACTTGTGTCCTGGAATCCTGATTCTTTTCCCATCTATATCAATGGTCTGATTTTTATGTAACCGATCAATTTGTTATTCAGTGACTAGGTAGAACTCTTTACAAGTCTAGATGAATGAAAGTCCATAACACCAACCATTTGCTACTTTGTTTGCTAGAAGACTTTTAATCCTTATATCTCTTAACAGTTGACATCTGAACTTTTTTACACAGGAAACTGGTAAACTGCCAGAGTCAGTTTAAAACTAAATATTGGTTTAACATATAGCACTGTTAATGAGTGACACTCTTCATTAATGGGATAAATGGTCGAGATTGGAGAAGCTGAACTTACCTTTAGCTAAATTTACGGTTTTTCCAGTAAATGTAGACTAAGTTACGTTAGGCCTCTCTAATATCAACTATCTGGGCATGATTTAAAGATCCATGCTCTAACATCTACACAGGTGCAACTCGACCTCAATCTTAACAAGTAGAGCAATTCAAGGCAGCTTTTATTTGCCTTATAGTGTTTCCCACCAGGTGATTTATTGTATTCACCGCCTCCTGGCTCATCGTACCTGTTGTCAAGTTGCTCACGATTATTTGTACCACTATTGTAACATGTGATCCAGCTGACATTTCTCCAGGACCCAGATTTTCTCCAGCATCAGGTGATATTGCGAATCCAGAGGATAAGATTGGGACAACTGAGGGGTCTTCACTACTCATGGCTATGTTGATGGCATGTGGGTCTAGAGGACAGTACACAACAAGGGCACCTGATGAGTGGATGCAGCTTTCTTGAAGTATTAACATGTTGCTCTGGCTGGTACCCGAGGCCTGCCAATCGTAAGATTGCTTTAATTAAACGGGGCAAGTATAAAAACAATTATATGTTGTTCAAGACATGTTCTCCTGAGAATTAGGGTTCTCTGTAAGGGGCTCCTTAAAAAATCCTTGCCTTTAAATAAGATAAAGATCGCAAGTATAACTTAAAACAAAAAAAGGCTAAAAATCATACCCCGAGAACAGAGATACGATTCCCTGGATGAGATCCACACGCAATATGGCCAATCTCTTTGACAGGATTATGATTAGAAAAAAATGCCACTGATCAAAAAAACAAACAAAAGATTATTTGTAAGAGTGATATGCATAAGAAGCTTTGCACCAGAAAAAGAAACTTTGTATCATAAATCTTACAAGGGGTCGGTTTCTTCCGTCCCTGAAGAAATTGAAAACCTCTACAGAAGCAAATGGGACGGAAATAGTAGTTGCTGCACTCACAACAATGCTGTTAGGATGGCCAGGATCAGAGATCCCAAATCGTTCATCCCAAATCCTGTCCAAATCGTTCATCCCAGAGATCATCACTTGCTGTCCGTTGATGCTAGAACAAAAAGTCTTAACCATCCACTGGGAAAGTTTCATCAAATTTCTTTTGCCATGAGTGGATGTAATTACTGGAAATCAGGTGTTAAATCAATTTCATATACTTGTGTCACAAGGCACCACTAAATAGATATAGAAAAAAATAAAATGCAGAGCATGTAGATGGCTTACCTCCTCCAAAATAGGAAGTATTAATAACATCCATCAAACAAGAAAGCCTTTCACAAGTTCTTCGAAGTGTAGCAAGCTTTCTTGTGGCACCAAATGCTAAACCACTACATACATGTTTCATGTAAAGATTATGAATTGGTCTTATATCTTCAATTTCCATGTGTTCAATCCAAGTAATCTGTCATCATGAAATATGTAAAGATGGTCGAGTAAAAAAACACAAAAAAGAGGAAAAAAAACGGTTGCTAAAGACTTAGCAAGACCTTCGAGCAGCCATTGAGCATGTCTTGAATTAAGCAACCAGAAGGTAGAAGACGAACTGGACCTTGAGAGTTAGAAAAAGGTTCTTGGGGAAAGTTATAGGAAACATCAACTATAGCCCATGTATGTTGCTCAATTTGCTCACAAAAACGAAGAAAATAGAATTTGCGGGTTGGTACTAATGGGGACAACACCTGCAACTCTTCATATACCATAAAGAAACATATACCATATATCAAACATATACCATATATCCACTAGTAGTAGACAAAGGATCTCTCGATGTGAGATGTAACGATACCTTACCTTTACGGCTCTACTTAGATCAGGCATAAAATAATTTTATTTTTTCGCTAATTAAAACATGAAACAATTGAATAGTCCAAACTAAGCACTCACATTATATTTCAAGAAATAAAATATATTCAATAGCAAAACTCAACATCTTCCAAAATCGTTTAAACAAAATTGTAGATTCACAACAATTTTCCATCAAGAAATAATTTGAAAAAATTTAAATTCCGAAATTTTTTTAATGAAACACTAGTAATAAATTACGATACCCTTCAAGCCTCTGAATCTGCTGAGCCGTGTGTCGTAGGTGATGAATCTTTCTTCGGCTGCTATCAGAGCCATCTCGGTCGGAGCTACCACCCCTATCTCTGGTATCATCCATAAATATGTATCCATAAAATAAATCAGAGCAAGTAGTAGTTAATATGTACGAAATGGTATGTAAAGCTGGTAAATGTACTTGTCTAAAGAATCTTTGGCAATACTTAAAAGTTATTAAGACCCCATAAAATTTATAAATGAATACTTTTACATAAAAAATCATAAAAAATCTACTATTAAATATGTGAAATTAATTAGAACAATTTAAGACCGAGTTTTTATTGTAATGATCGATTAATTTTCAATTGAGTAAGAACTTAGATTTTTTCTTAATAAAGATACTTTATAGTTAATAAACATGTTTTTGATTAAAATTATAATTTTGTATATATAAACATAAGTACCCACCCTATTATTTTGTACTAAAATCAATTAAACATGTTGTAATTACATGAAAAAAATATTGACCCATGCTTCTATACTCAAACCATGATCCCCTGAAAGATTATATTATTCTACTAATTTTTGGATTATAATTATTATTCTAATAAATTAGATAATCATGACTATACAAAGATTATGAAATGAATTCATAAAAGTTCATAAAAAGTAAATTGTTACCTCATAAACAGCTGTAAAATGAAGTTGAGGGGGACCCATTTTGGAATTATCCACGATATTTGATACTAATCCCCTGTTGGAATTTGTAAAAAAAAATCATAGTTTGGAGAACCGCTTAAGAATCGGCATAGTACGAGTTTGAATTAGGGGTGTACGCGGTGCGGCTTGGTTCGGTTAGAGGGTAAAAACCAGACCAAACCACAACTAACAGTTTTTCAATATCTCCATTCGCAACCAAATCGTTGGTATAAAAAAACCAACCAAATCCACCCACGTAATTGCGGCTGGTTTGCGGTTCAACCACTCTAATAAAAAAAACTTACTTTAATAAATATTGCATATGAAAATTATAAGGCTTTATAGAATAATTTAATAATCCTAAAAATTCAATAAGCTTAAATGACAAATAAATTCAAGAGTCCAGTGACATATTATAAAAGAAAAACTAATCATGAAATATAAAAGTTGGTATAAAACTTTATGAACTTCATTTATATTGGGCCAAGTCCAAATTTCAGTAATTCAGTAATTTTATTTATATGTATATTTTAATTTATAATATGGGGTTGCAGGTTCTGTTGGATTTTCACGATTTTTAAAATAATAAATTCACAACCAAACAACAGATTAATAGTTATCTAAAATTACATTCACGACCACCCGCTTAACTGTACTCTACACATTGGTTGCGGCCTGCGGGTGATTTTTGTGGTTGATGGGGTTGGGCGGATTGAACGTACAACCCTAGTTTGAATCCATATGTGATTTATTAATAATGAATAAAATTCAAATTCATTTTTGAATTCAATTGGGAAAAATGTGTATATTTTAATTCAAATATGTGCTAGTAATTATAAATTTAAAATAGATTTGATCAAACTATTATTCACACATACATGGTATTATCTAATAAGTTATACGTAACGTACACAATTCGATATAATCTAGCGATATTTCCTCTTTTAAACATTGAGGATGTTGATAGGCTTGCTTGCTTCCTAGAAAACATCTTTTCTAAAGAGTATTACAACTATGAGAGACAAGTTTTCACTTTTGATAAAAAGGTTTTAGGCGTGATCCTCGATGCGTCCGTTCATTGACAATCCGGAGTGAACCAATAATAATTTATAAATCCATAGACAAATTTTCGGGACAAGACGAATTTGTCATTTACAGAGATTCTAATCATTTCTGTTATTGTGAGTGAACAAATTTAATCACTGAAAGATCACGGTGCTCCTAATAATGTGTTGTGCTTTCATTGTCCCTAACAATGAAAACACGAGATTCTTTCAACTTACGCCCAGTTTCTAAAAAATTTGGACAAAATTGATTTATATGCATGAGGAACTGCCTTGTTGTCCTCTATATACCATGAAATAAAGATGTGCCAGAGGAAAAAGAAAAAGTGTATTCATGTGTTGTCTTGGTAATTTCAGTGTTTATTCGTTGATCTTATCATTATATTGGGTTTTATTTTTATTTCTTTGTTATAATATTTGTATGTTTGACTGCGCTACTTGTTGATTCAATTCCGAAAATGCTTCAACTCTATTTGAGAGAGCTCCCCGATCGATGAGAGAGGGAGCTTTATAGCTCGTGTGATTGTTCGTGAAATAAAAAGAAAAACTTACAACTACTACACCAAGTGTGAAGATTACTTGGCTTAATGGTTGTACGTTTTTCTATTTTATTTCACGTACAATTCATATGAGCCAAGGTGCTCCATCTCAAACACACTAAGGGTACTCGCTCAAATTGATTGCAAGCACCTCCTACATCATCGAGAGCCGAACTTACAAGAACCCGCCAAATGAAGATATATTTGAATAAAAAAATAATAATGAACCAGAATATAACAATAATATAACTTAACAAATATTGAACTTACCAACACAGCCTATAGATTGCTATCAAAGCACTTTTACTTTCCTTTCTCGAGTTCTCGTTAATCTACATGACAGCAAGGCAACTCCCCTCCATATGAATCAACTTTGTACAGATTCTCTAGGAACTGGACATAAGTTGATGAAATATCGTGCTTATCATTATTTGGGGCAATGAAAGCACGAAACTGGAAGAGAAAAACCGCTACCGTTTTATCGTTAAACTATTCATTTTCATTAAGAGTATCGCCAATGGGATGCCCAAAATAGTGCCAAAATGTCACGTGAGTGTGCTAAATGGAAAAAATACAAATATCTCAATGAGAGATATAACTTCCTATCTAGTTTAAAAAATATAATGTATGAATATTGTGGCAACTTGGGTTGCAAACCATTGGAGTAAATACTAATAAAAAATTTGCCAAAATTACAATAAAAGAAAGAGAAAATAAAATATTAGTAGTTTTAATGATTTGGCTACTTTGGTCGACACACTCATCGGAGATGCTCTAACAGTGCTGACCAAAACCTCTGTGATTGCCAACTTTGTCTTATCCTAAAAATGCTCAAAGAGCCCGGTGAAGGCATCCTTATCAATGAATTTAGAAAATATTACTGGTTAGCCTGAATCCCAGAGTTTTTGAATCATAACAATCTTGGGTATCCAAGCATATAACAAATTTATGGTCATTCGAATTAAACCCAATCCACTATGCAGCAACATTAACGAAAGTAACCTCATGCCCATCAATGCCATCAATAGAAACATTTTTTTGCCTTCTTTTCTTCCATATATTAGTGTTTAAACTATAAACACCAATGATAATCGAGCTTTTCAAGAGAATATACATTTACTTTTTAAACATGTGAGTTTTTAAGATAATATATAATTACTTTTTGAACAAACATGAATACAATAGAAGATGGTTTTTACCTGTAGTCAAAATTTTACACGTATTGATTGTTGTGATGTCATCATCTTCCTGGTGCTTTTGGAAATTGGGATCACAACCGCTGTAAGAATTTATCAGAACCGTATTAAGGTTCCGTCAGTTCGCCTTTGCCACTTCTCGTTAATTTAAAACTTTAAGTTACCAAGTTTAGTCGGAAGGACATCTAGTTTAGGTCTCGTCTCTTCTTAGTCTCGGCCTAGCTCCTTCTTTTGCTCTTCTAGTTGAAGAGAGATGTGTTAAACATAAATCAAACTTAAATGTATACTCATGCTCGTCAATATCAATGCTTTAAATGATTTTTTGTGCAATAAAATATCAGTATAATCGGATGAGTGGTTAAATATTAATAGTGGTGTACATTGAAAAGCCTATTTTTGTCAAGATGGGTTATAAAGTTATTCTACAAAATGAGAATACACAAAGTCAATAATATTCAATTGTCATCCATTACTTCTTTAGGTAGAAAAGATAATTAAAAGTTAGTTGTGTACTATAATTTTGTATACTTGTATGAATATCATAAATTGTTCAATTTAAAAAATTTAGCCCCTTTTAAATTTTGTTTGACATCGTTATTGACAGAGGGAGTACACATTTAAGCAAGAGTAATTATGTTAAAATAATTAAAGAATACCATTATAAAAATTAACAACAAAAAAACATATACAAGTGTAAATCATATTATAAGTTAGTAAGAGAAACATGAACCATCATATAGTAAAACCTCTATTTAGTAATATCCTTGGAACCGAGAAAAATTATTATTATAGAAATGTTATTCTTAAGTAGAGGTTAACATATATTTTTTTGAAAAAATTAATCAAAACATATATTAATCTTAATTGCGTGAATTTAAAATATATCATAAGTATTTAGAATGAATTAACATAACTTGGAACCTTAAAAAATATCTTTCTTGAATGGAATTATTCTTCTTGGTCGTCAATGTATTAACCACAATGTATTAACCACATACAATTGTAAATTATTTTGAACTATGAATTATTATGTATACGCAAGCTAAATGATGAATTGTTGACCGAACGATTAAGTCATTATCATAAACAAATTTAGAAAAGTATTTTATGTTGTCGTTTATGTAACAAGATTATATTTATCGGATATATATAGATATAATTTATTTAATTTTAAGTATTTTTATTCTTATGTAGAGGAAAAGTAATAAAGCATGGACTTTAAAAAAGTGTAAAATATTATAATATGGAGTTTATTCTTAATTATAAGTAGCCCAAGTTTGGACCGTGATATTTTATTACAATACATAGGTTATTACTAAATAAAGTATTACTATACGGATGTTCTACTCTATGTATTATAATAGATTATTTTGTTTTCGAGAAGTAGTGAGCTTGGCATGTCAGAGGAGTTGTATATTATAAAGTTTTTTTGAAAAATGAAGCAATTTTTAAAATATATTTCAAAAATACTATCATTTTTAAACTTATTTTTAAAAATACAATTTATATCTTCTGCAAACTGTTATACAACCTTTTTTTTCAAATTTGATTTTAAGATTGATTCGGTTGAAAACTTTTCAAAATTTGAAATTAAGTTGCATAACAGGTTGCAAACCGTATATTTGATAATAAAACTTAAAAATTGTATTTTTAAAAATAATTTTGAAAATGATAGTATTTTGAAAATAGGTTTGAAAATATATGTATTTTAGGTAAATTTCCCATGTTTTTTTGTACTCTAATTATTTACGAATAACTGTGAATCTGGTCATTAACCTTATTTGACTTTAATTTAATAGAATAATAAATCAGAATTTTAATTTTAGTAGAGTAAATGAGGGTAATTTAGTAAATTAATGAATGGAGAGTGAATAAAGGTAATTAAGTAATTAACAAAGTACCGTAACCCAACTAAATTTTTATTATTTCATATATTATAGTATACGATAGATAAATTTCATTTCATACTTCACAAACTAGATTTTTCGTGATATCCTATCTTCATTTGCCTATCTTTGATTACCTAGTTGACGAAGTATAGAGAGAAAGAAAGAAAAGTTATGTTTTATTAAGATGCAACTTATTCTCAGTTATGATAGAATGAGACTTAGATTGTCAACAACAAAATAATAATATTGCTAACAACAAAATAATAATAAATGAAAATATCATTAAAAGGAAACTATTATAATAATGGGACTATATAATAATAATGATAATAATATTATATGTTAAAATAATAATAATAAAAATAATAATAATAATAAAAATAATATATGTTATAATAATAATAATAATAATATATGTTAAATTCTCCCTCAAACTCACTATGATGAATCAAGGGTTTGTCAAACAAAAAGTAGAGTCACGTAATCGAACAAATTCAAAACTACAATACCAAATGAAGTAAAACAATTTTAGGTCAACGGGCCTAAAACACCAAATAAACTCAAACAACCCCGCCAACGGCTTCAAAATAAAATAAAAAGTGAAAGGTATAAATATAAATAGGAGAAAGGAAAAGGAAGATGATATGGCAATAAATAATTACTAAATTTTTATTGCTGAGTCAATATCATTAAACAGAGTAAGAGAGTGTGTGTACGAGAGTCCGAACTAGGGTGAGTATCGGGTGGAATAGGCGGGTTTGGAGCTTATAATCATCCAAACCAAATTTTTTGTTTTTACATTTTACTTAACTATTATCGTAACCATAACTATTACAGATATAACTAAACCACCCAAATTATAACGTTTCGGGTTGGACAGTTTTTGTTTAAACCGTTAAGAAAAATATGTGCATATATGTACTAGGTTAAAAATTTAATAGGTTAATAAAATATAAATTAAACAAGTTCATTATGTAATAATTTGGATCTTCTAACTTTAATATTTAACATCCAAGTGTACTTAACATAATATGGATTCAAATACTTACAAATATCAATAATTCATGCAATATATGTATCCTCAAAATATATAATTACAATATTTTAATATATATGGGTGGTTTGGATATAATGGGCGGTATAAAAGACAAATATAAACTAAACCGTTACTTTTCGGGTTTTGGAAAAATGAAACCACAACCGATCTAAACTTTTATAAAATGATAAAATTTCGGTTTAGGTGGTTTGAAATGATTGGTTTGGACGGTTATGGAAATGTTTGCTTACTCGTAGTCCCCACCAAAATTAAATGAAACCATCGGAAGAAGATTTCAACCAAAATCAATATTTGTACCCCAAAAGTCCAATCAATATGAAGGAAAAAAATAGTTATCATGATTAAAACTCAAAATCAGTCAAAGAACCGATTTTGTTTTTGGAGAAGAAGACGATAAACCAAACAATAATTGAAATATATATTTTAAACCCAACATCTGAAAGCCATCACAATATGATCTCCATCAACCTATCCCATATTGAATCAACCCAACATCACAATTTGCTCTTCATCAACCTATCCCAGATCGAACGACCATATCTACTGTTATTATGATAAAAAAGGGAGAGGAGATAAAAGTTAGGTTTTGTTATTATAAATCTTTTAATGGATTATTATAGAATATAGGTTTATATAGCTAACAAAAATATAATAATAAAGAAAAAAACCTAACAATGAACATATTTTAACAATGGAACTATATATCAAAAATAAAATTATATATGTTAACACTAATAAATTATATCCTTCCCTCAAAATATTAAGTTCTTCTTTTTTGTTTAATACCAATTTTAAATTATTAACTTAAATATTAAAATTAAAATTAAAAATAAATTCGTGTTTCGATGATTAAATTTTACGATTCAACGAAGTATGACGCAACTTGTTTCCATTTGTAACATGATTGCTTGCTTTTATAGAAAAAATGACAAAATACCATTTTTTATATTATATGACAATAATATCACTTTTAAAAATTTTGGCCAAAAATGCCACTTTTAAAAATTTTAGAAATAGGTTAACTAATGTTAAGAAAAGTTTTTAAAAAAAATCGAAAAAAATATAAAATGATGATACATATTTGCGTATCATGACTTCAAAAGCTTTGATACGCATTCTGGTAATGCGTGTCTCCTTTAGTGTTTTTTTTTAATTTTTAATTTTTAATTTTTAATTTTTTTACATGATACATATTCATCAAATGCATACATATTCATCAAATGCGTTTTAGGTTATCCATTTCTCAAATGAACCGGGATTTTTGGCCAACAGTTTGAAAAAGTGATATTTTTGTCATACCAAACAAACCAAACCAAATATACCCATTATATCCCGCTTAACGCAGGGTCTGGGGAGGGTAAGATGTACGCAGCCTTTCCCTCATTCCGAAGAATGAAGAGGCTGTTTCCCGAAAGTCCTCCGGCTTGTGTATGCGTGTTAAAAATACGTAAAAAGTGAAAAGAGTAATATAACATATACGCAAGAATAAATACTCACTTCAAACAAACAAAAATTTTGATCACTTAAATTAAAAAGAGTCAAAACAAACCTTAGCCCATGGTATAATCCACACGGGACTTACCTTATCTTTGCTTGTTGCTTGGTCGCCATCAAGTTGCAACCAATCGGGCAAAAAGTTTGGAAATCCATTTTGAAATGGGTAATGATGAATAAGTACGTATACGTGTGTGATCAGTAAATACAAAAGTAACCACTCGAAATAAAGTGGTTCCTCTACATGAATAAGATGCACTTTTCTATTGTCAAAGTTACTTCCGAATAAACTGTATAAGGAGAAGATAACCTCTTTTATTCCAAAACTTAATTTGGATCCCTATAAGACGTAAAATAAAGAACTCCCGGTGCCCTTGATCTTGTAATAAGTAGTGCAGAAAAGTTGAAGATGATGATGACGGTTACGTGAATTGCCTGGTTTTAAATTAAAGTTACTAAAAAAAAATCAAAACAAACAAGACACACACATACTCCATATAACATAGATTCGAGTGAAAAGGCAGGAAATGAGAAGAATCGGCGGTAGTTGGGAGCGGGAGTTGAGCTGGACAAATAGGGGGTTTGTTTTTGGTTTCTCAGAAAGTTCGGCGGTAGTTGGGAGTGATATTTGATATCATTAAACATAAGCACCCACCCTATTATTTTGTACTAAATCAATTTAAAAATGTTGTAATTACTTAAAAAAATATTGACCCATGCTTCTACACTCAAATCATGATCCCCGCAAAGATTTTATTATCTCTACTAATTTTTGGATTATAATTTTATTATAATAAATTAGCTAATCATGACTATAATAAGGTTACGAAATGAATTCAAAAAATTCATAAAAGTAAGCTGGTACCTTATAAACAACTGTAAAATGAAGTTGAGGGGGACCCAGTTTTGGAATTATCCCGGATATTTGATACTAATCCCTTGTTGCAATTTGTAAAAAAAAATCCTAATTTTGGAGAACTGCTAAAGAATCCGCATAGTACATGTTTGAATTAGGGGCCTATGCGGTGCAGCTTGGTTTATTTAGAGAGTAAAAACCAAACCAAACCAATCCAAACCAAATCAAACCAAACCAAACCAAACTACAACTAACGATTTTCCAATATCTCCATCCGCGACCAAACCGTTCGTATAAAAAACCTACCAAATCCACCCACGTAATTGCAGTTGCTTTTGCGGTTCAACCGCTCAAATTTAAAAAAAAACTAAGCTTAAATAACAAATAAATTCAAGAGTCTAGTGACATATTACAAAAGAAAAACTAACTCTGAAATATAAAAGTTGATGTAAAACTTTATGGACTTCATTTATATTGGGCCAAGTCCAAATTTCAATAATTTAGTAATTTTATTCATATGTATATTCAATTTATATAATACGCGGTTGCAGGTGCGTTGGATTTCGCGGTTTTTAAAATAATAAATTACAGAAAATTAACGACGCGGGTTGCAGGTGCAGTTGGATTTTCGCGGTTTTTAAAATAATAAATTCGCAACCAAACAGAAAAATTAACGGTTATCTAAAATTACATCCACGATCACCCGCATTTTGTGGTTAACTGTACCCTGCGGATCGGTTACGGGTGATGTTTGCGGTTGGGCGGATTGAACGTACAATCCTAGTTTGAATCCATATTTGATTTATTAATAATGAACAAAATTCAAATTCATTTTTGAATTCATTTGGGCAAAAATGTATACATTTTAATTCAAATATGAGCAAGTAATTATAAATTTAAAACGGATTTGATCATACTGTTATTCACACATACAGTGTAGTATATAATAAGTAACGTACACAATTTGATAAAATTTTGAATTGAGAAAGAATTTAATCTAGTGATATTTGGTCTTGTAGACATTGAGGATGTTGATAGGCTTGCTTGCTTCCTAGACAACATCTTTGCTAATGAGTATTACAAATAACAGACAAGTTTTCACTTTTGATGACCAGGTTCTAGGCGTGATCCTCGATGCATCCGCTCATTGACAATCCGGAGTAAACCAATAACAATTTATAAATATATAGACAAATATGATTTTGTGAGGGTCTTTGAATTTTTTTTGGGACAAAGCGAATTTGTCATATACGGAGATTCTGATCATTTATATTATTCTAAATGAAAAATATTAATCGCCGAAAGATCACGGTGCTCCTAATCATGTGTCGTGCTTTCATTGTCCCTAACAATGAAAACACGAGATTCTTTCAACTTACGTCCAGTTTCTAAAAAATTTGGACAAAATTGATTTATATGCATGAGGAACTGCCTTGTTGTCTTCTATATACCATGAAATAAAGATGTGCCAGAGGAAAAAGAAAAAGTGTATTCCTGTGTTGTCTTGGTAAGTTCAATTTTTATTCGTTGATCCTATCATTATATTGGATTTCATTTTTATTTATTTGATGTAATATTTGTATGTATGACTGTGCTTCTTGTTGATTCAATTCCGAAAATGCTTTAACTCTATTTGTGAGAGCTCCCCGGTCGGTGAGAGAGGGAGCTTTAAAATATGCCAAGTCTGAAGAAAAACTTACAACTACTATGCCAAGTCTGAAGATTACTTGGCTTAATGGTTGTACGTTTTTCTATTTTATTACTCGCACAATTCATATGAGCCAAGGTGCTCCATCTCAAACACACTAAGGGTACTCGCTCAAATTGATTGCAAGCATCTTCTACATCATCGAGAGTCGAACTAACAAGAACCCTCCAAATGAAGATATTTGAATAAAAAATAATAATGAAACCAGAATATAACAATAATATAACTTAACAACCATTGAACTTACCAACACAACCCATAGATTGTCATCAAAGCACTTTTACTTTCCCTTCTCGAGTTCTCGTACATCTGCATGATAGCAAGGAAATTCCTCCTCCATATGAATCAACTTCGTCCAGATTCTCCGGGAACCGGACATAAGTTGATGAAATCTCATGCTTATCATTATTTCGGAAAATGAAAGCTCGACATTGGATGGGAAAAACCTCTACCGTTATACGGTTAAACTATTCATTGTCATTAAGAGCATCGCCAATAGGGGTGCTAAAAAGAGTACCAAATGTCACGTGACATGTGTTAAAATGGAAAAAAATACAAATATCCCCACGAGACATGTAACTTCCTATCTAGTTTAAAAAACATAATGTATGAATATTTTGACAACTTGAGTTGCAAACCATTTGAGTAAATATTGATAAGAAATGTGTCAAAATTATAACAGAAGAGAATAAAATATAAGTATTTAATGATTTGGCTACTTTGGTTGACACCCTCATTGGAGATGCTGTAACGGCGCTGGCCAAAACCTCTGTGATTGCCAACTTTGTCTTATCTTGAATATGCTCCAAATAGCATCATGACGACATCCTTATCAATGAATTTAGATAATTTACTGGTTAGCCTAAATTCCAGATTTTTTTAAATCATATCAGTCTTGGGTATCCAAGGATATAACTAATTTAAGGTCATTGGAATTAAACCCAATCTACTATGCAACACCATTAACGAAAGCACCATCATGCCCATCAATGCCATCAATAGAAACATTTTTCTGTCTTCTTTCTTCCATGTATTAGTGTTTAAACTATAAACACCAATGATAACCCAGCTTCTTAAGAGAATCTACAATTACTTTTTAAACATGTGAGTTTTTAAGAGAATATACAATTACTTTTTGAACAAACATGCATACAATAGAAGGTAGATTTTATTTGTAGTCGAAATTCGACACGTACTGATTGTTGTGAGCGTCATCATCTTCCTGGTTCTTTTGAAAATTGGGATCACAACCGCTATAAGGATTTATCAGTTTATCAAGGGTTCTGTGAGTTCGCCTTTGCCACTTCTGGTCAATTTATCAGTTTATCGGAAGGACGTCTAGTTTAGGTCTCGTCACTTCGTAGTGTCGGACTATTTTTTTTGGGTGTTGGCCCCAAATGTCCCTATTATGGGAAATTGGTCCTCAATGTCACTCTCGGAAAAATGTCCCTATTCTGCGTTTTTATTATTAATAAAAAATGCAGTTGCGTCTTACGTTTTTTTTTCAATTTGAAAAACGCAATTTCAAATAATGTTATTAAAAGTAGAAACGTGATTCCAATTTCTGTATCAATGTTACATTAGCATTTTGTAAGTTTTTTTTATTTTTTTATTTATATTACCTAAAAATGAAAATACTCAATAATTTTATTTTCAACTTCAAAACTTTATTTTAAGAGGTGTTTTGTTCGTACTTTATACATATATATAAATAATTTAATATTTTTAAAACCAAAATTGAGAACCGGTGAACCCTAAAATATTAAAAAGGTTAATAATTAGAGTTCGGTTCCTAAGATTTAGGGCCTTTAGGCCATAAACCTTAGAATAAATTAGGGTTTAGGCTAACCCAAACCCTAAACCCTAAATCGGCGTACATTTATTAATTTATTTTTTAATATTTCTAAAACCCACAAGGATAACTCTCAGCAGAACCAAGTTCCGTGAAGACTAGAACGTCCATGAGAACGAGCTTGTTGAGTCTAGTACATCCTACAAAGGAGGTTTATCATGAAGGTAGCACACAAAATACTTCACTCCAGTACTTGGCTTGGAATGTTTGACTCAAAAAGCAGAGATCGTGCAGTTTCAAGCAAATGTCGATGCTTACGCTCACAACCAGAATCCCCTTTATAAGAAACAACTCCCTCATGACACCGAAACACAGCTCGGGAGCATTATCCGATTTTACTTTCTGAACTTTAGTTTTTACTAAGTTTCCACATGATTAAAAAATCTAACATGACTTGTACATAATCTTTTTGATTTAACATATGAACCCAAGTAAAGCGACTATAATCATCCACAATGGTTAAAAATTGATTACAATGAGACTTGATTTTGTAAGGGCCCCAAACTTTATATGTATCAACTCGAATGCACACTGGATTTTAATACTACTAAATTAAACAGAAGCTCTAGTCTGCTTGGCCAATGGGCATATCTAGAAATGAGTTTAACAGAAAGATGTTGAATCCCTGAAAGAGTTGGAATAGTCTTCAGCTTATGGAAAGGTAAGTGCTCCAATCGTAAATGCCATATGCTAATATCTTCTTTAATACTCAAGCATGTGCTGCTATCAGGAGCTGCTTCATGAATTCTTGTTGTACAATAAAGTCCTCCCTGTGAACTACCAAGAAGAATTTACTTCTCATCCGGCAAAAGGTCCTGTATCATACAGTGTTGACCTCAAATTTAACTGAGCAATTCAAATACCTGCATAATTTCTGAACATAAATTAAATTGTACTGAAAATGAGGAATGTGCAACACATTATGAAGAATCAATTATGATTAACTTGCACAGAACCAACATGGAGAATTGGAACCTGTCTACCATCTGGTATGACTATATATTCTTCTCCAGCCACAGGTTTGTAAGTAGTAAACATTTTTAGGTGAGAACAAATATGATCAGTAGCACAACTATCAATCAACCATTCAGTTTAACGCGGTCTTCCAACGCCTTCCACTACTTGCACTTGGTGGTATCCCGACTTTAAGTCTATCTTGGTGAAGTAACGGGCTCTCTCGAAAGTTCTATTTCAGGGAAGGACGACGTACTATAATTCTTTGGTTATTCACTTACTTCGTTGTTATACGCCCGTAAGAGCGTTAGATTCGATTACTTCATTCTCCCTAAGAAAGGTAAATCCCCATCTTTCACATATCTTCTCATTCGACTTGGCAACATACTTATCAACCAACAAACATAGCTTACCAGCTAACAAAACATGTTCTTGAGAAGCATGTGCACTTTGTGATCCAGAAATTCCACTAAATGTAGTAGAAATAGACTGCTTGTTAAGTAAATCAATGAGCTGTTAATACTGAGTAGAAGAAAAAGTTTGACTTGTAGAACTGTCAGTTTTGTCATCAGAAGTAGAAAAAGACAATGCTGCCAGTTTTTTGTTCCTATTAGTCTTGAAATTGGCAGGGTAACCATGGATTTTGAAACATCTATCCACAGTGTGACCATTCACTTTACAATGTGTACAAAAATAGTTCCCTCCTTTCTTGGCATTATTATTAGTACCATAAACTTTTCCAGTACCAGAAGGAGTAATGTTTTGCTTCTGAAACCCAAAATTGGTAGTGTTGTTGCTACTTCTAAAATTCCTTCTGTTTCCAGCTATGAATGCTAAAGAATCAGGTTGACCAACAGGCTGAGATAACTGATGTCTTTCTTCCTGTGAAAAAACTCTAAAGGCATTAAACAAGCTAGGCAGTGGTTGCTGCATCAACACATTACCTCTGATAGTGGCAAACTTATCATTCAGCTTCATCATAAATGCAAAAGTCTGCGATCTTACTGCATTTGAAAAAATTCTGTGTCACATTGCAGGTGCACTAGTTACAGGTAGAACATGGTAAAGGACTAATATCACTCATTGAATCCCGTAGAGTTTTAATCTCAGTAAAAAAATCAGACACACTCTTAGATCCTTGATGTAAATCAACCAATTTGCTCAATGGAAAAGAGTTGTGTCATTAAGGCATAGCCAAATCTATCCTCTAAATCCAACCAAATTTCGCTAGTTGTCTTAAAAAACAATACACTTCTTAAAATTGTAGCATCTAAATTGCAGAGTAACCAAGAGCACACTAGATCATTACATCTTTCCCAAGCTTTGAAGTCTACAAATGTCACATGTGGTTTAATAACAGTACCATCAACAAATCCTAATTTATTTTACTGAAAGACATAACATAATCGATCTCGTCCAATTATTGTAACCTGTGCCATTGAACTTTACTGAAACAAGATGAGATGTATTAGCATCCGAAGGATGTATGTAAAATACACTTGAAGAATCATGATTAGGCGATACGAGAGGTCTACTCCAAGGACTAGTACTAGAGGCGATTTTTAACTTTTATTATTTAGTATTGATTCAGAAGAAAAAGAAATTGAGAAATCAAGAGAGATTATATCAATACAGATTGATGAAAAAATCAAGAGAGATTAATCGGAAAGAGATCAGATCGAGAAAGAGGAATTAGATCGAGAATCACAAGAATAACAGATCGATGAACAAATCGATAAAGTAATAGATCAATGAATAGAATGAAGAAGATATCAATCATAAGTGAGATAAAGCTCGTAAACACAACTAAGCCGATAAACAGAAATGAATCAATCTCTTAGAAATAAGGAGTCGAAAACACCTGAAATTACACGAGAATCAAGCGAAAATGAAGGATCAATCACCATTGAAGCTCTGATAATATGATAAACGAAGCTATGAACATAGATTGTAACCATCTGTATTACTGGATGAAGAAGACAAAGTTATATAAAATGTGTATCTAAAACTATATTACAATCTGTAGAGTGTTGTCCTATTTATACACCATATGCCAGCTTGATCCTAACAGAATGTGCTGATGTGGTACACTAACTAACAGCATATCATAAAACTTAATAGCTAAGTTTTAATAATATGAATGTGAAGACAGAATTGGTGGATTGCCAGATGAACTTATTCATAAGATCTACTCATTCTTGGATGCATAACAAGCTGTACAAAGCAGTGTTCTTTCTGATAAAAGCAGCAACTGAATTAGTAGCGGGTAGCGGTCAAGGTGTCCAAGTAGCGGGACCCGAAGGGTGCTGAGGCTGACGTGGTAAACGAGGTGTCCAAAGACGTTGTTGCTGAGGTGAACGAATGTCCAAGGTCGTTGTTGCTGACGTAACTGTTGTTGCATAGCCAATAGTTGAGGACACGAAGACCTCCAATGACCCTTATCTTTACAATAAGAACATTTTTCTTGAAGAGGCCGAATAAACCTATTTTGAATACCACCGGATGATCGAGGAGGAACGAAAAAAATATAAGGAGTATCGAATGACAAGTTTTCGTTAGCACCGTTAGATTTAATATGAATCTCCTCCGCTAAAAGTTCTTTAAAAACAGAATCAACTGATGGAAGTGTAGTACGACGCAAAATTGACCCTCGCAAAGGTTCAAAATCAGAATGAAGAGCCATTAAAAGTTGTACCAAACGTTGTTCTTCTCGTTCTTGACATAAGCAGCTATTGCAGTCAATACTGCTGGTTCAGTCAATGCAAGCTGATCCCATAAAGAAAACATGGCAGAATAAAATTCTTAAATAGAGTATTTTGTTGTTGAAGTGCACGAGTATCCATCTCTAATTGATACTGTTTAGAAAAATTGGATTGTGTATACAACCTAGATAGATGATCTCATACCTCTTTAGTCGTTTCATACTTTCCTAACTGGCACCAATAGAATGTGTAACAGAATTATTAATCCATGTAATAATTTTCAAATTCTCAGCCTCCCAAACCTCAATTGCTTTTGCAGAATCATCAATCTTAGTATCTGCTGGTTTAGTCTTAGTATCCTTATCACGAACATAACTCCACAAAGTTTTACCACGTAATTTTTTTCATAACATAACTCCAATATGAATAATTTGTACCATCCAACTGAACACTAATTAACTGAAGAGAATCATCTTTACGAAAAGCCATGACAATAAAACAAACAACCTCAAATAAAATAAAGCAATTAACGAACTAATTTTTCCATAACCTAACTTTTGATAACATGAAAAGTAGAGAGACAAAATAAATAACTAGGGTTTTATTATAATACTTAATCAGGATACATGTCTCAGTATGTCTCAGTTTTATATAAACTGTTACAAGCTAAATTACGAAACAACCTTAATATAATATATCACTAATAATATAGAATAAATATATATTCTAACACTTTCGAAATGATGGAAGTTTATTTGGATTACTCTCTTATCTTGGTTTTGCTTGGTATGGTTCTTTTAAAGATTATTCTCGGTTTTCTATGTATATTCGCCATGTTTTTTCTAACCGAAACCACCAGTCTCATCTTTCCGAGTTGGAAATGTATTGACCGTAAAGCAGAGTGTTTCCAAGAAGAAGTTTCGTGGATGTGTAATTGAAAAGTGGAGAGTTTGCACACTTGAGTATTGTGTAGATTACAAGTTACATGAATCATGGTTGACCTCGTTGCCTGCTTTAAGAACGCTGAGTCTTGGCTTTTGGGATTTATCAGAAACTTCTTTCTTTTTGCCTAATTTAACAACTCTCCATCTTTATCATTGTAAGTTACCCCGAACGGTTTGGAATCTCCCAGCTTTGTTAACTCTACATCTGGATATTTAATGTACTCCCAAGAATACGAGTGACTTGTTCTCTTCCCTAGTCAATCTCAAAAACCTTACATTAGTTTTGGCCATGAAGTCAGTGCAACAAGATCATATCATATCTTGTCCTCAATTCCTAAACCTCAATATCAGGACTTCCTGTCATTGTGGTTTCAGCTCCACAACTCTATAATTTAAGTTGTGTTGGTATATTTTCAATCACGTTTGGAATTCCTGAGTTGGAGTATGTCAATATAAATTTAAATGGTTGGTTTCAGAATGCGGGGTGTAGACAAGTAATTTATTATCAGCCGTTTACACATATGCTTACGGGACTCGGCACTTCCAAGAATCTTTCCTTTAACCTAGAGAGCATGAAAGTAACTTTATGTAAAATTTTCATTTGGTAATATCAGCAATGTCTTCATTTGCTTCTCTGGTTAAAGATACTAGTGATAGTTTGATACTTCATTGTGTAAGTTCTGGCCCTTTGGTAAAAAAATTTAAGCATGCCTCTTATCTCTTTAACAAATTTAATTAACCATAGCTATAGTCACAGATCCAACCTCCAATAAACATTCAATCTGATCCCTCTTTACAAACTTCTATTCAATCTCTCTATTTCAGAGCAGGGAGTTCAAAGTTTGAATAGGCCCATGATAATTACAAACTTGTTTTGCTCATCAGCAGATAGTTCTTGTTGTAGTTGCAGAACATACGATCTATCTTTTTTAGTTTTGACCTTCAGCATTAATGTTTCAATTCAAGTTAAGTACAAAACTTCACCAAATTATATGGTAAAATCTGTTATCGCTTCTGTTCTAAACTTTGAGGTGGACGGTTGTTGCTCATGCTCCCTAGCTGTTAGATCGCACTCCAAGTTGTAAGAAGCCTTTACTCGTCCTTGTACAGCTGAGAATTTTTGCATTTGAATATGCCTGTGATGTTTTTAAACTTGCTAATTGCTAATTTGCTATGCTCATCAACCAATAGTTATTTCTATACTTATAGTGCATGCTAAGTATCCTTTTTAGGATGTTACACACCACTGCTATAGTGTGTGCAGCACTAATTAATATTCCACTTTATATTTGGTAGAACCAAAAATATCATGTAAAGCTACCCTTTTCTTATGTCAGTTTAAGATATATCATTTTTTCCAGAAGAACGGGATTCTTCAGACACGAGTTATGGCTAAAAATGCAGCAGTACACGATCCCTTGGCTGAAAAAGCCAAGGAGCTGGGTGATTGTCAATACATAAATGGAACAGTGTATGCTAACACCGTGGACATAGGGGTGCGAGAACAGCTTGTTATGGAAAATTCCCGAATTGATGGCGACAGGGCCAGACAAAATGATGCTCCAGTTGAACGGACGGACAAAAATCCGTTATGCTCTTCCAAGGGGAATAGAGATTTTGGGTTATGGCAGGGCCATGAGGTTAACTCGGAGTTTGTCTACCTACTCGATTGCATTATGCACAAGTACCCGGAAACCTTCAAGCACTTCACCCCCAAAACAAGACGTTATGTAACATAAATTTGAACATGCTGTGCACCTCATTGAACAACCTTTGTGGTGAAGCCTTGGTTGGGAACAACTTGATTCCTAATTGTCGATCAATACCAAAAAAATTCAGGGATATCTTTAATGCAACATCCTGTTCATATACTGCTCCTCAACCTTAGTAGATTCGGACGACAAACGTAATAGTTCACTTACCGGTAGACTAGTAGTTAAATACCTCATTCATCTATAGTAAGAACTTTTTAATGAAATGTACAGGCAAGTTTTCTTTAAATTTCCAGATGTACCTTTAACACATGGATTTCTCAGGAACGGACTTCTTCGAGATCTGCAGCCCGGAGTCTAAATGCTTCTACATTTGTTATGCATGTTGCCATCCTATTGCTTAGCAACTTGTGTCCTGGAATCCTGATTCTTTTCCCATCTATATCAATGGTCTGATTTTTATGTAACCGATCAATTTGTTATTCAGTGACTAGGTAGAACTCTTTACAAGTCTAGATGAATGAAAGTCCATAACACCAACCATTTTCTACTTTGTTTGCTAGAAGACTTTTAATCCTTATATCTCTTAACAGTTGACATCTGAACTTTTTTACACAGGAAACTGGTAAACAGCCAGAGTCAGTTTAAAACTAAATATTGGTTTAACATATAGCACTGTTACAAGTAGAGCAATTCAAGGCAGCTTTTATTTGCCTTATAGTGTTTCCCACCAGGTGATTTATTGTATTCACCGCCTCCTGGCTCATCGTACCTGTTGTCAAGTTGCTCACGATAATTTGTACCACTATTGTAACAAGTGATCCAGCTGACATTTCTCCAGGACCCAGATTTTCTCCAGCATCAGGTGCTATTGCGAATCCAGAGGATAAGATTGGGACAACTGAGGGGTCTTCACTACTCATGGCTATGTTGATGGCATGTGGGTCTATAGGACAGTACACAACAAGGGCACCTGATGAGTCAATGCAGCTTTCTTGAAGTATTAACATGTTGCTCTGGCTGGTACCCGAGGCCTGCCAATCGTAAGATTGCTTTAATTAAACGGGGCAAGTATAAAAACAATTATATGTTGTTCAAGACATGTTCTCCTGAGAATTAGGGTTCTCTGTAAGGGGCTCCCTAAAAAATCCTTGCCTTTAAATAAGATAAAGATCGCAAGTATAACTTAAAGCAAAAAAAGGCTAAAAATCACACCCCGAGAACAGAGATACGATTCCCTGGATGAGATCCACACGCAATATGGCCAATCTCTTTGACATGATTATGATTAGAAAAAACATCCCACTGATCAAAAAAACAAACAAAAGATTATTTGTAAGAGTGATATGCATAAGAAGCTTTGCACCAGAAAAAGAAACTTTGTATCATAAATCTTACAAGGGGTTGGTTTCTTCCGTCCCTGAAGAAATTGAAAACCTCTACAGAAGCAAATGGGACGGAAATAGTAGTTGCTGCACTCAGAACAATGCTGTTAGGATGGCCAGGATCAGTGCACCTTTGAAGCATTGCACATACTTCCAAATCGTTAATCCCAGAGATCATCACTTGCTGTCCATTAACTGTGTTGATGCTAGAACAAAAAGTCTTAACCATCCTCTGGGAAAGTTTCATCAAATTTCTTTTGCCATGAGTGGATGTAATTACTGGAAATCAGGTGTTAAATCAATTTCATATACTTGTGTCACAAGGCACCACTAAATAGATATAGAAAAAAATAAAATGCAGAGCATGTAGATGGCTTACCTCCTCCAAAATAGGAAGTATTACTAACATCCATCAAACAAGAAAGCCTTTCACAAGTTCTTCGAAGTGTAGCAAGCTTTCTTGTGGCACCAAATGCTAAACCACTACATACATGTTTCATGTAAAGATTATGAATTGGTCTTATATCTTCAATTTCCATGTGTTCAATCCAAGTAATCTGTCATCATGAAATATGTTAAGATGGTCGAGTAAAAAAACACAAAAAAGAGGAAAAAAACGGTTGCTAAAGACTTAGCAAGACCTTCGAGCAGCCATTGAGCATGTCTTGAATTAAGCAACCAGAAGGTAGAAGACGAACTGGACTTTGAGAGTTAGAAAAAGGTTCTTGGGGAAAGTTATAGGAAACATCAACTATAGCCCATGTATGTTGCTCAATTTGCTCACAAAAACGAAGAAAATAGAATTTGCGGGTTGGTACTAATGGGGACAACACCTGCAACTCTTCATACATCTACAACAAGAGCAAATTCATTTTCAAGCTGTTTGTACCATAATATATACATAGATTATACAAAAGCGGAGAAAAATGAATGGATTGAATATATGTATATATATAACCAGTTGTAACAAGCCACTCCGACTGCCGGTCAATCCGGATGATACAACTTCAAGTGTTGTTGCCCTCGAAACAATATTAGGAAAAAATTCCATCCACTTGTTCTGCAAAGCAGAAATAATTCACATCCCCACACCAAAATATTATATAGCATTTTGGTGTTTAATAAGGTGTTAACCAAATATAATAATAGAAAGAATACAAAAACTAACCGCATCCATGAACATATCAACTAATTCCAAACTATCGATGATCACAACACTTGAATCTTTTGATGATTCAATGCGAACATTAGGACTTTTAGCAACTCCGGGAAAAATGCTCTCATAACATTCAAGATTTAAAACTTGGCGCCCATCAGCTGATGATCTTATCCAGAAAGGTGAATCACTTTGTACAAGCTTGATCAGTTCATCCATAGCATTACGAAAAACATCCACCATTAGCGGCTTGTAATTGGCAACTATGTTCTCATATTTTAAGCTGCAGTACATACTTAACTAAGTAATTACAGAGCATGAACTTAAGTTTGACTAAATTGCAGTGGAGTACACAGCTCCAATGATACAAACCTGTTCTCTTAAATAAATTAATATCAACGAACCTTTAATTGTGTCCTTTTGTTTTGAAACCAAAATTTAATTTGGCGAGAAGACAATCCCAACTCTTTACTTAGCTCCATCCTCATTTTCTCGTCTGGATGGGGACATTCCCGAAACGCCCTTCAATTAAACACATAAAGAAATTATTAGAAATAATAAATGGACTCGTCACCTTACAACTGAAACAAACATATGCCATATATCCACTAGTAGTAGACAAAGGATCTCTCGATGTCAGATGTAACGATACCTTACCTTTACGGCTCTACTTAGATTAGTCATAAAATAATTTTATTTTTTCGCTAATTAAAACATGAAATAATTGAATAGTCCAAAACTACGCACTCACATTATATTTCAAGAAATAAAATATATTCAATCACAAAACTCAACATCTTCAAAAATCGTTTAAACAAAATTGTAGATTCACAACAATTTTTCCATCAAGAAATAATTTGAAAAAATTTAAATTCCTAAAAAAATTTAATGAAACACTAGTCATAAATTACGATACCCTTCAAGCCTCTGAGCGTGTGTCGTTGGTGATGACTCTTTCTTCGGCTGCTATCAGAGCCATCTCCGTCGGAGCTACCACCCCTATCTGTGGTATCATCCATAAATATGTATCCACAAAATAACTCAGAGCAAGTAGTAGTTAATATGTATGAAATGGTATGTAAAGCTGGTAAATGTACTTGTCTAAAGAATCTTTGGCAATACTTAAAAGTTATTAAGACCTGGTAAAATTTATAAATGAATACTTTTACATAAAAAATCTACTATTAAAATGTGAAATTAATTAGAACAATTTAAGACCGAGTTTTTATTGTAATGTTCGATTAATTTTCAATTGAGTAAGAACTTAGATTTTTCTTAATAAAGATACTTGATAGTTAATAGACATGTTTTTGATCAAAATTATAATTTTGTACATATAAACATAAGTACCCACCCAATTATATGTACTAAAATCAATTAAACATGTTGTAATTATTTAAAAAAAATATTGACCCATTCTTCTACACTCAAACCGTGATCCCCTGAAAGATTATATTATTCTACTAATTTTTGGATTATAATTATTTCTAATAAATTAGCTAATCACGACTATACAAAGGTTATGAAATGAATTCATAAAAGTTCATAAAAATTAAATTGTTACCTCATAAACAGCTGTAAAATGAAGTTGAGGGGGACCCATTTTGGAATTATCCACGATATTTGATACTAATCCCTTGTTGGAATTTGTAAAAAAAAATCCTAGTTTGGAGAACCGCTTAAGAATCGCATAGTAAGGGTTTGAATTAGGGGTGTAAGCGGTGCGACTTGGTTCGGTTAGAGGGTAAAAACTAGACCAAACCACAACTATCGGTTTTCCAATATCTCCATTCGCAACCAAACCGTTGGTATAAAAAAACCAACCAAATCCACCCAAGTAATTGCGGCTGGTTTTGCGGTTCAACCACTCAAATAAAAAAAACTTACTTCAATAAATATTGCATATGAAAATTATAAGGCTTTATAGAAGAATTCAATAATCCTAAAAATTCAATAAGCTTAAATGACAAATAAATTCAAGAGTCCAGTGACATATTACAAAAGAAAAACTAATCCTGAAATATAAAAGTTGGTATAAAACTTTATGAACTTCATTTATATTGACCCAAGTCCAAGTTTCATAATTCAGTAATTTTATTTATATGTATATTTTTTTATAATATGCGGTTGCAGGTGCTGTTGGATTTTCACGATTTTTAAAATAATAAATTCGCAACCAAACAACAGATTAATAGTTATCTAAAATTACATTCACGACTACCCGCTTAACTGTACTCTGCGGATTGGTTGCGGCCTGCGGGTGATTTTTACGGTTGATGGGGTTGGGCGGATTGAACGTACAACCGTAGTTTGAATTTATATGTGATTTATTAATAATGAACAAAATTCAAATTCATTTTTGAATTCAATTGGGAAAAATTGTGTATATTTTAATTCAAATATGAGCTAGTAATTATATATTTAAAATAGATTTGATCAAACTATTATTCTCACATACAGTGTATTATCTAATAAGTTATACGTAACGTACACAATTCGATATAATCTAGGGATATTTCCTCTCGTAAACATTGAGGATGTTGATACACTTGGTTGCTTCCTAGAAAACATCTTTTCTAATGAGTATTACAACTATGAGAGACAAGTTTTCACTTTTGATAAAAAGGTTTTAGGTGTGATCCTCGATGCGTCCGCTCATTGACAATCCGGAGTGAACCAATAATAATTTATAAATCCATAGACAAATATGATTTTGCGAGGGTCTTTGAAAAACATTTTCGGGACAAGACGAATTTGTCATTTACAGAGATTCTAATCATTTAGTTATTGTGATTGAAAAAATTTAATCACTGAAAGATCACGGTGCTCCTAATAATGTGTTGTGTTTTCATTGTCCCTAACAATGAAAACACGAGATTCTTTCAACTTACGCCCAGTTTCTAAAAAATTTGGACAAAATTGATTTATATACATGAGGAACTGCCTTGGTGTCCTCTATATACCATGAAATAAAGATGTGCCAGAGGAAAAAGATTCATGTGTTGTCTTGGTAATTTCAGTGTTTATTCGTTGATCTTATCATTATATTGAGTTTTATTTTTATTTCTTTGTTGTATTTGTATGTTTGACTGCGCTTCTTGTTGATTCAATTCCGAAAATGCTTCAACTCTATTTCAGAGAGCTCCCCGATCGGTGAGAGAGGGAGCTTTATAGCTCATGTGATTGTTCGTGAAATAAAAAGAAAAACTTACAACTCTACACCAGTGTGAAGATTACTTGGCTTAATGGTTGTACGTTTTTCTATTTTATTTCACGCACCATTCATATGAGCCAAGGTGCTCCATCTCAAACACACTAAGGGTACTCGCTCAAATTGATTGCAAGCATTTCTTACATCATCGAGAGCCGAACTTACAAACCCGCCAAATGAAGATATATTTGAATAAAGAAATAATAATGAACCAGAATATAACAATAATATAACTTAACAAACACTGAACTTACCAACCCAGCCTATAGATTGCCATCAAAGCACTTTTACTTTCCTTTCTCGAGTTCTCGTTCATCTACATGACAGCAAGGCAACTCCCCTCCATATGAATCAACTTCGTACAGATTCTCTAGGAAAGACATAAGTTGATGAAATATCGTGCTTATCATTATTTGGGGCAATGAAAGCACGAAACTGGAAGAGAAAAACCGCTACCGTTTTATGGTTAAACTATTCATTTCCATTAAGAGCATCGCCAATGGAGGTGCCCAAAAGAGTGTCAAAATGCTAAATGGAAAAAATACAAATATCTCAACCAGAGATATAACTTCCTATCTAGTTTAAAAAATATAATGTATGAATATTGTGGCAACTTGGGTTGCAAACCATTGGAGTAAATACTAATAAAAAATGTGTCAAAATTACAATAGAAGAAAGAGAAAATAAAATATTAGTAGTTTTAATGATTTGGCTACTTTGGTAGACACACTCATTGGAGATGCTCTAACAGCGCTGGCCAAAACCTCTGTGATTGCCAACTTTGTCTTATCCTGAAAATGCTCCAAAGAGCCCGATGAAGGCATACTTATCAATGAATTTAGAAAATATTACTGGTAGCCTGAATCCCAGAGTTTTTGAATCATAACAGTCTTGGGTATCCAAGCATATAACAAATTTATGGTCATTGAATTAAACCCAATCCACTATGCAGCAACATTAACGAAAGCAACCTCATGCCCATCAATGCCATCAATAGAAACATTTTTCTGCCTTCTTTTCTTCCATATATTAGTGTTTAAACTATAAACACCAATGATAATCGAGCATTTCAAGAGAATATACATTTACTTTTTAAACATGTGAGTTTTTAAGATAATAATAATTACTTTTTGAACAAACATGAATACAATAGAAGATGGTTTTTACCTCTAGTCAAAATTTGACACGTATTGATTGTTGTGACGTCATCATCTTCCTGGTGCTTTTGGAAATTGGGATCACAACGCCCTAAGGATTTATCAGAACCGTATTAAGGTTCCGTCAGTTCGCCTTTGCCACTTCTCGTTAATTTAAAACTTTAAGTTACCAAGTTTAGGTATCGGAAGGACATCTAGTTTAGGTCTCGTCTCTTCTTAGTCTCGGCCTAGCTCCTTCTTTTGCTCTTCTAGTTGAAGAGAGATGTGTTAAACATAAATCAAACTTAAATGTATACTCATGCTCGTCAATATCAATGCTTTAAATGATTTTTTGTGCAATAAAATATCAGTATAATCGGATGAGTGGTTAAATATTAATAATGGTGTACATTGAAAAGCCTATTTTTGTCAAGATGGATTATAAAGTTGTTCTACAAAATGAGAATACACAAAGTCAATAATATTCAATTGTCATCCATTACTTCTTTAGGTAGAAAAGATAATTAAAAGTTAGTTGTGTACTATAATTTTGTATACTTGTATCAATATAGTAAATTGTTCAGTTTGAAAAATGAAGCATTTTTTAAAATATATTTAAAAAATACTATCATTTTTAAACTTATTTTTAAAAATACAATTTGTATCTTCTACAAACTGTTATACAACCTTTTTTTTTCAAATTTGATTTTAAGATTGATTCAGTTGCAAATTTTTCAAAATTTGAAATTAAGTTGCATAACTGGTTGCAAACCGTATATTTGAAAATAAAACTTAAATATTGTATTTTTAAAAATAATTTTGAAAATGATAGTATTTTGAAATAGGTTTGAAAATATATGTATTTTAGGTAGTTTCCCCATGTTTTTTTGTACTCTAATTATTTACGAATAACTGTGAATCTGGTCATTAACCTTATTTGACTTTAATTTAATAGAATAATAAATCAGAATTTTAAATTTAGTAGAGTAAATGAGGGTAATTTAGTAAATTAATGAATGGGGAGTGAAGAAAGTAAATTAAGTAATTAACAAAGTACCGTAACCCAACTAAATTTTATTATTTTATATTATAATATAGGATAGATAAATTTCATTTCATACTTCAGAAACTAGATTTTTCCTCGTATCCTATCTTCATTTCCCTATCTTTGATTACCTAGTTGACAAAGTATAGAGAAAGTGAGAAAAGTTATGTTTTATTAAGATGCAACTTATTCTGAGTTATGATAGAATAGAGACTTAGATTGTCAACAAAAAAATAATAATATTGCTAACAACAAAACAATAATAAATGAAAATATCATTAAAAGGAAACTATTATAATAATGGGACTATATAATAATAATGATAATAATATTATATGTTAAATAATAATAATAATAATATATATGTTATGATGATAATATAATAATAAAAATAATAATAATAATAATATAATAATAATATAATAATAATAATATATATGTTAAAATTCACCCTCAAACTCACTATGATGAATCGAGGGTTTGTCAAACAAAAAGTAGAGTCACGTAATGGAACAAATTCAAAACTACAATACCAAATGAAGTAAAACAATTTTAGGTCAACGTGCCTAAAACACCAAATAAACTCAAACAACCCCGCCAAGGGCTTGAAAGTAAAATAAAAGGTGAAAAAGATATACATATAAACAGGAGAAAGGAAAAGGAAGATGAGATGGAAATAAATAATTACTAATTTTTTATGGCTGAGTCAATATCATCAAAGAGTGTGTACAAGAGTCCGAACTAGGGTGAGTATCAGGTGGAATATGTGGGTTTGGAGCTTATAATCATCCAAACCAAATTTAGTTTTTTACATTTGACTTAACTATTACAGTAACCATTACAGACATAACTAAACCACCCAAATTATAATGGTTGGGGTTGGTTAGTTTTTGTTTAAACCGTTATGAAAAATATTTGCATATATGTACTAGGTTAAAAATTTAATAGGTTAATAAATTATCAATTAAACAAGTTCATTATGTAATAATTTGGATCTTCTAACTTTAATATTTAACATCCAGTGTACTTAACATAATATGGATTCAAATACAAATACAAATCAATAATTCATGCAATATATGTATCCTCAAAATATATAATTACAATATTTTAATATATTCGGGTGGTTTGGATATAATGGGCGGTATAAAAGACAAATCTAAACTAAACCGTTATTTTTCGGGTTTTGGAAAAATGAAACCACAACCGATCTAAACCGTTATAAAATGATAAAATTTCGGTTTGGGTGGTTTGAAATAGTTGGTTTGGACGGTTATGAAAATGTTTGCTTACTCGTAGTCCCAACCAAAATAAAATGAAACCATCGGAAGAAAGATTTCAACCAAAATCAATATTTGTACCCCAAAAGTCCAATCAATACGAAGGAAAAAAATAGTTATCATGGTTAAAACTCAAAATCAGCCAAAGAACCGATTTGGATTTTGGAGAAGAAGATGATAAACCAATAATAATTGAAATATATATTTTAAACCCAACATCTGAAAGCCATCACAATATGATCCCATCAACCTATCCCATATTGAACCATCCAACATGTGGAAGCAATCACAATTTGCCCTTCATCAACCTATCCCAGATCGAACAACCATATGTACTATTACTATGATAAAAAAGGGAGAGGAGATAAAAGTTAGGTTTTGTTATTATGAATCTTGTTATGGATTATTATAGAATATAGGTTTATATAGCTAACAACAATATAATAATAAAGAAAAAAAAACCTAACAATGAACCTATTTTAACAATGGAACTATATATCAAAAATAAAATTATATATGTTAACCCTAATAAATTGTATCCTTCCCTCAAAATATTATGTTCTTTTTTTTAATACCAATTTTAAATTATTAACTTAAATATTAAAATTAAAATTAAAAATAAATACGTGTTTCGATGATTAAATTTTACGATTCAACGAAGTATAATGCAACTTGTTTCCATTTGTAACATGATTACTTGCTTTTATAGAAAAATGACAAAATACCATTTTTATATTAGATAACAATAATACCACTTTTAAAAATTTTGGCCAAGAATACCACTATAACAATAATACCACTTTTTATTTTTTTTTAATTTTTTATTTTTTTACATGATACATATTCATCAAATGCGTTATAGGTTACCCATTTCTCAAATGAACTGGGATTTTTGGCCAACAGTTTGAAAAAGTGATATTTTTGTCATACCAAACAAACCAAACCAAACATACCCATTATATCCCGCTTAACGCAGGGTCTGGGGAGGGTAACACTACAAGAAAAACTGAATCATACAACTGTTTTTCACTATGGTTTGATATGCTAATTTTCCGTTGATTATTGAGGAGCCGTCTGATATGTAATCAGAACAGTCGTAGGAACCGCTATTGTAATTAGTAACAACAACTGTTTTCTACCTGTTGTGCAAAACTAGGATTAACAACCGTTCTAGAAGGACCATTGTTGTGAAGAACTACATACAATGGTTTACCCATGTAGACGACGTTTATTAAACGTGAAGTGAGTGTGTTGATGTTCTTTTTTTTTTGTTTTTTTAAACAATGGTTTATTTTTGGTTGTGTTGTTTGGAAGCCTAACCACAACATTTTACAGTTAAAATTGTTTTCTAAGCCTATCTCATACATCAATTTGTACCTGAGATATTGTAAAGAAGGCTTTGAGACAATGGCTTAAAACCTTTTCCAGTTATGTGAATGTGCTAGGCATAATGGTTAGTATGTTAACATGTTGTACAAAGTTGGTTATCTAGCTTTAGTCAACAGTTATAACATTGTTATAGTGTTGTCCAATTACTTTGGCATAATGCTATTTTTGGAATGAAAACACAATTATCTGTTGTTGTAAAAAAATTTCCATATCAAATTGACCAATTGTAACCACCACCTGTCGAAATATAAAACTAATTCCAACACCAAACAATTTGTTCCAACAATCAACAATAAATAACCAAAAGATGCAACACTAGAATAAATCAGCCGAAATATTAAGCAATCCGTTAAAAGTATACCAACTACAAATATCCCAAAAACCATCCATCAAATCCATCAAAAGAACTACTAGTTAATCCCAAAAGCCATCCATCAAAAGAACTACTAACCAATCGTACGAAATACTTAAATCTAGAAATAGATTTGAAACCAATCTAAAGCCCATTCAATCCATCGATAGATTGAGACAAAATCTCATTCTACCAACCCGAATTTCACAAACGATTCATTAACTGTTATAATTAAAAACAAAGTTCATATCTAGTTCAATAAAAAGCCCCGACACTGCAACCTAGCTCGTGTGGCATTTTATGAAATATTTTGCAAATTCAATGCGGATCTCATTGATGTCATCAGTTGTATAAGCCAAGTTTGACCTGCGCATCCACTGAAAAAACAAAAGTACGCGTTACACAAGGCATAAGGGTAAGAGTATTAAGTTAATTGAAAAAATCAAAATGATAATCTCACCTTGGCAGCAAACTCAAGTTCTTTGTCCTCAATGATCTCCTTCATGTAACGGATCACGAACAAGCCACATTCCTTGGTTCCTGCCTGGACTGGAACTCCCTGTGATAATAAATAAATTTTTTCATACAATCTCATTATATTACATTAATAATATATGATGAAATTGATTATTACCGCCATGTTCTCCCATAAAATTTTCTTCTTTGCAAGCTTGTTCAGATCTTCTTTGTAAAATTTAATGGCACTGCAACCAGAATTGCGACAATAAAAAATCAAACCACTACAAACTGTGCATGATATGTCAAGGTTGAACACTTAATACACAAATTGTAGAACTTAAACTTACTTTCTATGACTTGCACCCACCCTCCGTTAGCAATACGACGTTTAAGAGGGTCCATGTAGTAGACAATCTCTGCCTCGGGATTGGCAACAGTCAAAGTCCAGTGATTCTTACCCAAACATTAACGATTAATGATTGAGCAAGTGATTTAATTAAAATATAAGATATTAATTCACACCGCCTTACCAAATAGCATAGACAAAATCATATTAATTTTTATATAAAATGCACCCGAATGCACCTAAATTCAGCAATTGAAACCTAACTTACTGTAAAATTCAACCTAAAAGTTGCAAGAAATATTTTCAATTTTAAGCTCAGTAATTATACTTAAAATGTTTACTGAAAAATAGAAAAGGCAACGACTCACGAAGTTTGAAATTAAAGGATAATTTACTAATTACACCGCTTTACCAACTAAAATTGCATAAACAATATCATAATAAATTTATATAAAATCCAGCAAAAAACACCTAAATTCAGCAAGCCATTAAACTGTTTAAAGTTGCAAAAATTATAACCATATTTAACTTCACTATTTTAACCGTCTTAAAAAATAGAAACATCAACGACTTAGCAAGATTGAAATTAAAGTGTAATTTACTAATTGACACCGCCTTACCAACTCAAATAGCATAAACATCATCATATTAAAATTTATATGAAATCCACCAAAAAACACCTAAATTGAGCAAGTCATAAAAATGTTCAAAATTGCAAGATCAATAAACACATTTAACCTTACTATTTGAACTCTTGTCTCACGACAAATCAACTAAAAAGAGCAAGACATAGGATCGTGTATCAAACTAAAAATTATCTGACATTGTCGAAAAGTTAGCAATAGTATTAAAACTTACACATCATTGTAAGGCATGAGAAAGTACTGCCCTTTCTTCGCATCCTTAAATTGTGCAGCGAGTGCACGTGATCTCTGTAGTGCAGTGCCACATCCGATGGCACCAATGATGCTGGGATCTACAAACCTTATCATGTTGGTCATCTTCTGTTTTTGACATGCTCATTTAGGAGCTACATATAAAATTTACAGTAGTTAGTAATATTATGAGTTTAATCACGGGACTATATATGAAAAAAAAGTTAATGAAAAAACTTACTGAATAAAGAGGCAAATGACAGACCCTGACATTTCACCTCCAGTGCAAACTGCATAAATATCTAATAAGTAGATGACATGCTTCTTTGTAGAGCCAAATGCTTCTTTGCATAGAGTAAAAGAAACCGTCTCTCCATGAGCCAAGGCAACCTTTGCCCATGTCCACAAACGATTGAGTGCAGATGGGTAATTTGCACCCATCTCAACAGTAAGCTCTGGTTCAACATGTTTAAGTACTTTATATGTCTTCTTTGTTTTCTTGATCTTGGATTTCTGCAGAAAAGACACGTGAAAAATATTAGGAAAAAACATACTAAAAAAATCATACTGATAAAACAACATTCTCACCTTTGGAGCCGCCAAAGCATTGGAAGCGGTATTTGTTCCTGCCACTATCAAATTTCTCGGCCATGCGATAAAAGTTCCTATAGCTTGTTCCACAGTTAGAATTTCATCACCGATAGGAAAGGGAATCCTAGCATCACCTTGAATGACTTCAGTGATTGAGACTCTTGCATTTCTTCTCCCAGTCGTACACCATGGATTGTCTGCTCTCCTCCATCGAGATTGATTACTTCATCAATCGTCGCACAAGCAACAATGTTGTTGAGCGATCCAATAGCGATTTGCAAACACAAGTATCTGGAGCTTCACTTTCACTTCCTCAGAAGTCTTCTTCTCAACAACAATATTACATCTTTCATCCTCATGAGCTGGCCCAGCCTCCTTAAGTTCTCCCCAAAATCAACAAATAAATTATCAATCATTTTGATTTTCTAAACACCTCCCTCCTCTTGAAGTGGAAATAACTTCCTTGCAGTTCGAGGTGTATCCTTATTCTTGACACCAATATCCACAACAACCCCGCCGTCAGAGTGACAGCTTGCTTGTTGAGAAGTGGTTTTGGAGTAGCATCTTGTTCTACGGGCTTCTTCAATATCTCTGCCCTGAGTTTTTCCATTTCTGCAGCCCAAAAGGCATCTCTCTCTTTAATAATCCACGGAGTCTCCTCCGCCATGAACCTTTTAATCCCTTCATGTATTTTTTCATCCATTGTCCTAGCTTTCTTCTGCCTTGGAAGATCAAAGTAAGTTGACTGCTTTACATGAACTCCTTGTCCACGAACCCTTCCTCCATGCTCAGGCTTCCTAAGCGCAAGTGTTAAGACATCATCAACACTTTCCGCTTTCAGTTTTCCTTCCTTAACCTCTGCTTTCAGCTTTCCCTGCAACATTTAGAGTACTTTAATTATTATCATAGTCTGAGCTTTGAATTCTAAGTTCGGTAGGAGTTTAGGGTAAAAGGTTTAAAACAAAGCATGAGATAATGAATATTTTGAAGTAGAATACAAATCAATAACTTACAATTTCTTCAGCTTTTTCTGGACATCATCACTTAAATAGTTACCATCTTTGTCCTGCCTTGCTAGGACCCATGTGATGAACGATCTACTTCCTCTTCATCTGGATGTGATTGATACTATATTCACATGTAGATGGTGAGCTTAGAAATAGTATAAACATGTGTGGAAAATTAGTGTGTATTCGAAAAGTAAGAATGTCGTGTCACTATTACTCACCCATTCATTCTCGAGATTGGCATAACCTTTTCGAGCCATGCGATGTGGATAAACACTTAACTTTCTTCTTTGTACTGCTTCATCATGACATATCTTCATAAAAAGCACAAGAAGGTTTATAATATAATTAGTAAGTAACTATATCCCAATCCTTAGTTTGATAAACAACAAATATGAGCCAATGCTAACTAGAAACATACCAGAAACTCAGATGATGTGCGTTCAGCAACAAAAATGTCCCAATGAGATTTTTCTATGAAAGAAAAATCTGCAGACGGATAGGCCAACAATTGAGGTTGATCCCGATAAGGAAGAATGTAATGTGTGGTCAACTGACTTTTGAACTCCCTCCATTTTGACCTGCAGAACGTAAAACCAACTTCTTGGCCGATGGAGGTAAAACAAAAGCCATCTGCATACATAAGAAATTAAAAGAATTATAAGAAACAAGTAATAAAATGAACTTATAGCAGACAAAGTCAATGAACTTAATAAGTTTATTTTGGCCTACCAGCACACAATCCCAAATCTTTGTCTTTGTCTCTTCAGGAACACATTTCCAATATCATGCCATATTGGCGGTTTGGTTCTTGCCAATACCCCAATATAGATTGCATCTCTGCCGCTTCAGGACCAAACGGCTCTCCTTTGTTGTTAAAAGACACGTTAAGTTTGTTCCCCATTATCTTGCGTCGCACAATTCGATGCATAATGACACAGCCTCTCTTGAGTAGTTTTAGACCTTGAGTATTATTCGACTCTGTAACAGCTGCTTTTCCTCGGTTCCTTTTTTTAGAATTTTTTTTCTGTAAGCCTTCAGATATAGGCTTCTTCATTGATTTCTGCTTAATTTGTAGTTGTTTAATTTGTGCTCACTGCTCACCCGTACTCTGTTTACTTTGGTGTTTACTGGTAGAATTCTAATTCTGTTTAATTTGGTGTTTAATGGTATAATTTGTTGTTTAGTTGCAGTTGGTGTTTAATGGTATAATTGCTGTTTTAATTGAGTTTAACTTGAAGCTCGACTATCTAGCTCTTGTTTTATTTTTGTTGAATTTTTTAGCTTAATTTCTGCTTAATTTGTAGTTGTTTAATTTGTGCTCACTGCTCACCCGTACTCTGTTACTTTGGTGTTTACTGGTAGGATTACTCTGTTTAATGGTATAATTGTTGTTAGTTGCAGTTGCTGTTTAATGTATAATTTCTATTTTAATTTGAGTTTAACTTGTAGCTTGATTCATCTAGCTCTACTTTAATTTTTGTTGATTTTATAGTTTAATTTGTGCTTAATCTGTAGTTGTTAATTTGTGCTCACATGTACTATGTTAAATTTGGTGTTTAATAGTTGAAGATATAGTCTAATGGTACTATGTTCTGTTTTTGACGGCTTACATTTTTCTTTTTTCAGTTTGTTTGTATCAAAAGATGGATAGATCATGGTTAACAACTGATAGAAGAACAAAAGAGTTTAAAAAAGGAGTGGAGGATTTACTGATGTTTGCCTTTGAGAATGGTTATAATGAAGGAAAAATAAGTTGTCCATGTAAAGTGCGCACACAGCAAATCTTGGAATGCTGGACTTTTAAAAACCACCTTTTCAATATGGCATAGATGAAACTTATACACGCTGGATATGGCACGGGGAGGCAAATTCTAAAGAAAGTTCTCTACGGATGAAAGCGACTCCTCTGTATCTTTAAACCGGCCTACACAGGAATGGGTGAAGCTGACGAAGATGATGATGAGTCATTCTTCAGATTTCATGAATCATGTCAAAGGTGAGCATGCACCTCTCTATCCTGGTTGTGAGAATTACACTAAGATGAAAGTGTTGGTTAAGTTATTCAACTTGAAGGTGAAACATGGTATGTCTGATTCATGTTTTTCCGATGTTCTGTTGTGATTGGGGATTTGCTTTCGGAAGGCAACAATATCCCTTATCTTTCAGTGAAGCAAAGAAAACTTATGTGCATTAGGAATGGGGGTATGAGAAGATACACGCATGCCGAATAATTGTCTCATATCGTGGTAGATAAATGAGAAGAGACAACTTTTCGGATATGTAAGGCCTTTAGATGGAAATTGAATAAGAAAGGAGAAGAACAGGAAGGAGTCCCTGCCAAGGTTTTATGGTATTTCCCGTGATACCAAGAATAAGAAATTGTTCAACACACCTCAAATTACAAAGGAATGACTGGCATGACACGAGCGACAAAAGGATGGTAAAATGAGGCATCCGGCTGACTCGGAAACATGAAGGTTGATAAAGAGTGGCCTAATTTGCATCGGATAGAAGGAACCTTCGGTTAGCTTATCCTCTGACGGTTTCAATCCTTTTCGTGGAAACCGTACTGATTATTCTAGTTGGCCGTTTTGCTATCAATTTACAACCTTCCACCTTGGCTCTGTATGAAAAGAAGGTATTATGCTCTGCTTATTAATATCAGGACCAACAGAGCCTGGAATGATATCGAGTGTTCTTCAACGCTTATAGAAGATCTGCAACATTTGTGGCTCAGGAAAAAGTGTATGACGCTATAAATGAGATTCTTCTTACTTAGGGGTATATATTATGGACAATAAGTGATATCCGACCTTAGGAACTTGTCAGAAATGTAATTAAAGGGATAATGCTTTACTGTCTGTGTGATAACACAAAGGCTACTAGGCTCGTTCATTACGAAAGACGGTGGTTAGAGCCATAGGAGGTGGCTGCCCCGTCATCATCCGTATATAAAGAAGAAAACAGCTTTTGATAATACTGTGAGAAGGATGTGGCTCCTATTCCATTAACTGGTGAGCAGGTTTTTGGACGAGTACAACATCTAAGGGACATGTCTTTGGTAAGACACAACGCCAACCTTGATGGAAGAAAGGTGAAGCTCGACCAGTTTGGAAGAAGGTTTCTATATTCTTCAACTTGAGTTGGAAGTTTTTGCCGGTTAGGCGTTCTCGATGTGATGCACATCAAGAAAAATATATGTGAAGCTTACTCGGAACTTTGCTAAAATTCCTAGAAAGACAAAAGATAGGGAGTCTGTCCGTCTATTGATATGGCTGATATGGGAATAAGAACGGAGCTGAGGCCAAAACTCCCGGCAAGAAAGAGAGGTACCTTTGGCTTCTGGAACTTATCAAAGCAGAAAAGAAGGTAGTTATCATTTCTTCAAAGAAGGTA